>NW_004955453.1:5821841-5916659 GCF_000276665.1 Chinchilla lanigera | reverse complement strand
GGTACCGGAGAAAAACCAAAAAAAAAAAAAAAAAAAAAAAAAAAGAAGAGCCATGGAATGCACCCAACTCTTAGGTCTTCCTTTTAGCTGGGTATTTTCTTAAATCTTTCTCTTAAGTTTTTCATTCAAGGTCAAAAACAAGAATTTCTGGAATGGCAACTAAAGCCACAAAATGACAGGGGTGAGGTCAAAGTCTTATGTAGTATTTCACAAATCTCACGAAGTTTTGAAACAGTCCGACCCTGCTGTAATATACATGCTTAAAGGGATGAAAGCATTTTTATTGGAAAATAGTTGTCAAAAGAAGCTGTATGAAAGTATTGGTAATTATTGGTTAGTTTATTATGAAGGCATTGAATATATGTGTGATACTTCAGTAATTCCATTTTCAGGTCATAAGTTTGACTTCTTATAGTAACCTCTAAATTGAGCTATTGAAAATTTAGTATAAAGATGCAAATGCTTTTGAGTAGAAACCATTAATTCTCAAAGCAAAAATTTGTTCAGATTAGTGTTGAATACTCGATTGGGGATGCACAAATAAAATCCAAAAGCAGCACTTTTCCCCAGCCTCTTTATGAATGTCAGCTTTGCTCAAGTGTGTAAACTTGTCTAAATTCACTTTCAATCAACATGATTCATTTGCAAATGTTCAAAACAAGATGGCTTAGAGTTTTCTTGCTCTAGGAAATTTGCTTTCACCCTTTCCCTTATTTTTTTTCCTAAGTTTGCATTTTTGCATCACACATAATTTTCTTCTGGTAACTGTCTCTCTATTGGCCCCTCTTCAGAAGGAAAAGTCAGTTTTCAAACTGAACAATGTATCCTATAAAATAATTCTAACAGGCAAACCTTGACCTCTCACGGAGGTTTCTTGAAGATCATTAGAATGCAAGGAGTTACCTCTGACAACTAAGGAAATCTTCACTTCCCACCTTCCTTCTAAATTATTTTAGGTTATATTGAGGGGATGGAAATAGTAAATATTTGGATACTTAAGAAATAGCAATCCATGAAGAGCTAACTCATCACAGTGTCTCATCTGCCTAAGAAATTAAATAAGAGAAATTTAAGATAATCTGCAGTGTTTCTTAAATCTTGTCAAATTTTGCATCAATGGGTCATGAACCAAATGTAATGTCGGATTCAGCACACATCCACCCTTCCCTCTTAAAATCCGCTAGTCTGGAATGTGTTATGTTAACTGTAGATAATTAAGGCAGAAAAGGAAGGAAGGTAGGAAGGGGGGAAGAGGAAGAAAGGGTGGAAGAGGGCAAGTGAGAAAAGACAGAAAAGAGGGAAGATGGAAAAAATGTTTTCTAAAATACAAATTTGGGGAAAACCCACTTAAATCCATATGCTTCAGAAGGTCCAAAAATAAGAATGCCCTCCCTCAACTTTCTCTGTCTCTCTTCTTGAAATAAACAGAAATAACTGTATGATACATGTGCTGTGATCTGCTAAAAGCAGGTGTCGTGAAATACCTTCTTTTGTGTCTCTGGAGTAGGGTGTGCTCCATTTCAGTGGTGTGGCTTACATGAAACATCGCTTTCTATCTGTAAATGGTCACAATTCTTTTTGTATTAGGTAAGGGCAGATGTTTTTTATTCAGTAAAAAACTATTTTCTCACCTTTGAAGAAACCGTGCAAGCAATCAACAAGATACCCTTTGGCGTTCCAAGGTTCTGTCCTAGAATTTGTGAACCAAAGACACACAGTGACATCTTCTGTCTGTGTGCCCCTCCATCCATCCTGCCAGCCAGCTAACCCTCATGTAATGAGTCCCTCCCTGGTGCCTGGTCCTGGCATGAAAGCTAGCGATAAAATACAGACAAAAAAAGACATTCTCCATATTAATACCACCACCCCAGAGATTTAAACAGGCATTTACACAATTACATAAATAACTATGTGGCTGAAAACTGCAATGAATAACATGATGAAAAATCATAAGATGCTAGTGACCGGTAATATTTATAGCTTTAACATGTGCGGAGAAAAACAAATGAAAGAAGCATCTTAATCTTGTCCGGGGCCCACATCCAGGAAACTACTTAAACAAGACATCATATTCTGTTATTTGTGCTCAAATAAAACTTCTTCGGCTTTAGCTTTTAAAAACAACTCTGCCACTCTAAAAAATACTTCAAAAATGAGCAACAGAAAATATTTATAATAGTGTAATATGCTAATTTAAAATAAGTTAAGAGGTTTCAAGAGGAACGGAAGTGAAAAATCTGAAGGAGATAGAGTTTGTCTTAACAGAACAAGAGCCCTGTACCATCCACCAGAGGGATCCGACCTCACCAAACATCCTGGCTCTGTTACTTGGGTGTAGTAATGGGGCCTCTCTCAGCCTGTTTGCTCTTTTCCAGAGTAACTGCCCCACCCACCTACAGGGTTCTTTTGAGGAGCAGAGGAGTTAATGGATGTAAAAGTGCTTTGTGACCATTAGCAAAGAAACTGTACAACAGGAAGGGAGAATTCAAAGCATTAAAAAATAATCGAAAGCTGGATCACCCCTCTGAGAGGAATAGTAATTGGCTGCTACAAATAGTAACTGAAAGATACCACTGTGTATTTTTCTTTCTACTGCTTATCAATCATCTAATGCAAAAATCTCATGCCGATATTATTCTAGACAATTACATAAAATGTCATACTTAATCCTGTAAAATTTTTCACAACAAATAACCATGTATGCACTTGGGATTCCATTTAACTTTTACTCCGAGTGGAAAAGGGCATTGTTTTGAAATACATGCTCACTGATCTTAGGGTTTTCCCCCCCTTTAAGATGGACATTCAAGGACAATGAAATAAAATGAAATTTGGAAAAGTTTGACTTGAGAGAAATGCCACTTCAGCCAGAGGAGTTAGGCAGTAATTCTCACTTGAGGTCATCTCTTTAGCAGACACCTACATTTTCACTTTAAAAGCCATTGTATTTTCTACTGACTCCAGGAAGGGCATTTCTGAAAACACAAAGGCTGCATGGCCACCTGCCTTGCTTGATTAATGCAGCCATTCTGAGAAATCATAGCCTAACCAGTAACCTCAGAAGGAATCACCATTGGCTCGATTTCAAGGATTTCAAAGCAGGTTCCCCAAAAACACACAGGAGATTTTACAAAGAGAAATCATCCACAAAATGTTCTGGAAGAGGCTCCTCTGTAATAAGTCCATCACACCAAATAACCCCTTCAATGGCTGACCCGTTACCATCTCAGAAAAGGCCAGCAATTAAAGGCAAATTGGACACCTGGAAAATGAAACAAAAATTTTAAACATAGTCAAGGAATGGGTTACGTATGAGAAATTTAAACCATGTTTTAGGTAGAATTGTTCAGTTTGCTCAGTTTGATTTATCTTGCTCATCCTGTTTCCATTGCTTGATAAAGTACACATAAAGTACAAAATGCCTCAGATTAACACAAACATATTTTATTAAAGAATGAATGCATTTATGCGAAAGAATTGTGTACATATGTCATAAAGCGACAAGCATTTCTTCAAGAGGCAAGTTTTCCTCAGTATGACCCCATGCTTATTGTTCATGCCTGAAAACTGGACCCACACACAGGGACACACACACACACACACACACACACACACAGACCTATATATGGACACACAAGTACACAGACCAAAATGCCGACACCATCACTCTCTGAATTAGATTAGCTCTCCTGTAAGGCTTCTAAGGTGCCACTAACATTACCAGGAATGAAAACAGACTTCCACCCAGGAGCAATACTACCTGGGAAATATAATTACCAGTTCTCGGTTTTAAATGCATGTATCTTCACCAATGCTTTCAATTTCATTCCATGTCGACTCTTTATGATACTGGAAGATGCACGAAGCTGAGAAATCTGTGCTTTCCTAGCGAGACTTTCTCAGGAGAATGAATGAACAAATGGGCAACTGGAATTCTCGGACATCAGCAACTTTAAGGTAACAAGGCAAGATTTCCCCTAACATGGAGATGGACTTGGGTTTTCTAGACAGGCCCAGTTTATCTAACTTCTTTCCTGTCTGAGTGCCATGTTACGTGATGAGGGCAAGGCTTCCTTGGTGGTCCCAAACCAGATTCGAAGCTTGCCGTGAAGGACTCATCCAACAGGACATTAGCCAAGGAAGCTACCAAGATTCAGGGTTGAGGGAAGGACACCCCCAAAGAGTTGGCTCACGTGCTGCTTGCTCTGCCTTTTTCTGGGCTTTTTGCTGTTTTTCTAAACTCCTGGTTGGTTTGCTTTCTAGTTATTTCATTTGTTTTCTTGTTTTCTTCCCTTTTGGTATCCTGCAGGGCAGGCTGTGAGAATCCCTCCCTCTAGGGATGCTGGCAGAAGAAAGAGGGCAGGCAGTGCAGAAGGAGGGAAGGCATTATTAGTAGTTGCAAGTATTCTAAGAAAATAGATAGAGTGAATACAATAAAAGGGTACTACTGGATATATTTGTGTAAATAAAAGCATTATCTTTAACTGCGAATTAACTGCCAACTATGGGGTGGTTAGTTGTAAAGCTGGAGGAAGGCTGTGCTGATTTGCATACTGAGGAGAGTCTGAACATGGCACGGGAGAGGCCCTCTCAGTCATCCTGAGCTTTGCTTCCACTGCGGCTTTGCACCAGCATCAGCACCCTCTCCTGCCCACCCTGGAGGGAACCCACGGTGTCTCAACACACTCCTGTTGGATTTCATAAGGCAGACTGTAATGGTCCGTCACTTGTCACTCACAGCTGCAGAATGTTTGCCTGAGAGTGGTGAAAACTGGCATGGAGCTCTCCCAGCAGGAGATGTTGGAACTTGAAAACATAAGATGTCTAGACCCTTCCTCCCCGTCCTGGCTCCCACCCTCCTCCGAGCCACAGCAGCAGCAGATTTCAATGTCACGTAATTACTTTAATGATACATTTCTTTAGATTTAGAATTGCTCATCTGCATTTAAAAAGCGTGGTCAGCCAATGGTTTTGGCAGTCTTTTCATCCCAAATTTGAATGGTTGCTTCTTCATCTCTCCTGTTGAGCTCCTTGACCAATGCCGCCTTCGCCGGAGCACCTCAAGTTCATTCAGCCATCATCAGACTCCAGTTCCTGGGAAACCTCTTCGGAGGAGCTGTTCCTGTGGATCCGCCCATCACTCTTCATACTGTGGAAAGTCTTCCTGAAG
Organism: Chinchilla lanigera; assembly: GCF_000276665.1. Classification (NCBI taxonomy): domain Eukaryota; kingdom Metazoa; phylum Chordata; class Mammalia; order Rodentia; family Chinchillidae; genus Chinchilla; species Chinchilla lanigera. The sequence continues at coordinate 5,911,489 of NW_004955453.1, read as the reverse complement.
GCCTCCATCATGGCGTGGGCCAGCTTCTTGGCCTCGAGCTTGCTCTCACACTCCACAGCGTGGCAGTCCATCTGGTAGGACAGGTCGTCGTTGATCTCCCTGTACACCCAGGCGAAGATGTTGGGGCTCACGTTGTGGTCGGCGGTGCAGTAGGCAATGCGGGCCACCTGGAAGGTATCCATGTGCACCGTGGCCTCGCCTTTGTGGTCAAGGTGATGCAGCCACACTTGGAAAGGTCGGATCTCCAGAAGGGCGTTGGCTGGGAAGATGTCTTCCCGGGTGAGCGTGTGCTTCTTCCAGAGCTCAATCACTGGCTTTTCCGTGCAGCCTGACAAGAACTGCATGCCTGTGGTAGAGACTTTCCCCAGATAGGTGACCTGCAGGGGGAAGAGAGGAAGGAAAAGAACAGGTGAGCCATAAGCTCTTCACTGAAGCAGACCAGGTGAGTTGGTTTGTAGAGGACCCCATGGAGAGGAACCCCATGGAGAGGCCCACGGGCTTCTTCCTCATCCCTAGGAAGATGAATGGTAATCACAGTTTTTTCCTTTTCTCCCTAACACGCTGTCCGCTTGGCAAATGTATTGAAAATTTTTAAGCACATTTGTATTTTTAAAATCTAATTTCTACAGAACCGCTCTCCCTCCCCTCCTTTTAAGTTACAAAGGACTGATTATGATCTTTCATGTAATTTGACAGTTCTTTAAAATCACAAGGTCACTCAAAGTTTATTTTCAACTAAACACGCACACGAGGGAGGGGGGATTTAATGATAAGAAGGAATCAAAAGGATGCTGCATCTGGAAAACAAAAGCTTTATTAAACTTATCTCCCAGCTTGCTTCTCCTTCCAAATCTTTCAGTGTTGCAGTTCAGTTAGGTCGCTAGCTTCTGGCAAATGCCAAGGATGCAAAATTGTTCCATTTAAATTACAGCCTAAAGCGTGATTGTTTTCATCCTCAAGATAATTTTTAAAAATGCAGCCATGCTTAGCTATTTTTCACCCTGAACAGATTTGAACTGATGGGCACCTGGCTATGTGACAATAAATGAAAAATCTACAGATAAGACTAGATGCTGGCTTATCAAACAACTACACAGGCAGCACTAAAACGAAGAAAAATAACTCTGAGTGATTCAAAACCCATCTTCTTAAAAACTTGTTTATGGTGTATCAAGAAAGGATTTTAATTCTTTCCATTTTTTCTCCATTCATCAAAAAAAAATGCATAGTACCACTACCATAGGGACATAGGCATTCTGGAAATGCAGAAAACCTAAAGGATAAATTAAGGAATAATACAAAAGAGTATATAATTAGCCTTAAAATTGTTGACATAGAAATAAATACTAAAAAAGGTGAGAGAGGAAACCCAGAAAGAGGTGTATGGAAATGCAGACAACTGAGAAAGGCCACAGTGATTCCACATCAGTGTTTATGTTTAGTGTACAGACTACATACCAGAAATCTAAGACACAGATGCAAGACACAGATGCAAGACACTGTTGCATGCTTTTGTGGTCCAGTTACCCCTCAAACAAGAATTAATGAGATGTTAATCTTAGTATACAGGGACAGGTGCTGTGTAGGCTGGAAATATTTATGATAGACCTATTATACACCTCTTATACTGTTCCGAGGTGAGTCACAGAGAGCAAGTGAGGGGACAGTGAGCACAGCCCGAAATTTACAGGAAGGAAATCACTGCTTATCCATCCAGAGCTGGTTGCAGTGCTAGCTTCACTGTGTGTTAGACAGGGGTTCTGAAAAAGTTGTAGCCCTTTGCAGGTAAAAAGAGCAGACAAGGGGCACCGTCAGTGCCTGCATCGTGAAACAGGGCAGGGGTCAGCCCTGAAGACCAAGGACTCAGGAAGGTGAGTCACTGGATTTCAAGGTGTCAGGCTTTAAAAGCTAGGGAAGAGTGCAGCAGACCAAGGAGAGGCAAGGCTGCGGCAGCGGAGAAAGTTCCGAGCTGCGTGGGGAAACAGGCCACTGTCACCTGGCCACACATCAGGCCCCAGCAGAAGACAGCCCAGAGGGCATTCAGGGAAGAGTTGTGGATACCCCTGGATGGAAGCAGGAGAACGAGGGTGAGTCTGGAACTGCATGCGTGAGTCTGCACACAGCCTGAGCAGTGGGACTCTGACGCCCAGCCACCAAGGTGTAGGCAAGGAGGGCCTGGTCATAACAGTGCAAGCACAGCGGACCTGCCTGGTGCCATGGAGAAAGGGGGGCTGACTCAAAGCAGAAGGACTGGAAGACCAGGAATGGTACTGCAGGGACAAAACTGACAGTTCTTGGCAAGAGATGGAGGAAGCAGAAGGAGGAAGAGACACTGGAAGCACTGCTACACCCAAGAAAGTAACCAGTTGAACACTTTATTGTCACTCTGGATCAGAATCAGAATATACAGGTGGTTTTGTAGCCAGACATGGTGGTTCATGATTGTAAACCAGTGCTCTGGGAGGCTGAGTCAGGAGCATCTGTAAGTTTGAGCCCAATTGTTGCAAGACCCTGTCTTAAATTAAATTAAATTAAATTAAATTGGGTTGGGGATGTATCTTAGTATGAAGGTCTTGGATTCAATCCCTAGTACTGCAAGAAAACAAAAGTGGACTTGTGAGAAATACGCAATGCAGGTTTCTTGAATAATCCGTGTGTTTTGTATTTAGTGAATTTTCTGTTTTGTGGAACTTTTTGACATCTTTATTATTTTTTTCACAGGCTTACTATTTCTATTAATGAAAGTGAAATCTACATGATCTAAAAGTGACCATTTTAGAGTGTTCTTCAGGAACACATAATACAGCCACAACATGCACAGCTTTCAGCTTTAACAATTTCCAGAATAGTTTTGTCTCTCCCAAAAGGAGAGCCGATACCCATTAGGCAGTCAACCCACTCTCAACCCCTGAAACAGATTGCTATGACTGATTTGCTCACTGTTTTATGCCTTAGCTAATCCCTACATGTGGCCATTTACCTGGCTTCTTCTGCTTGGCCTAAATTTTTCACAGCTCACCAAAGCTGTTGGAGGCATCACTGCTTCATTCTTTCCTGTGATGGCTTTGCTTATGATCATTTAAAAGCACACAAAGTTGGAGATAAGAACCTGGGAAGATGGCAGAGCAGGAGCACTAGGCATCTGTCTGCCACCTAGATGATACAGTGGTGCCTCAGTTCAAGAACTTAAATCTTTCCACGATTCTCGTAGCCAACTGAAATGGCTGTGAACCAAATCAAATTCAATGGTTCCGTGCAATGTTGACCTTATGGGGAAATTTGATTCGGTTTATGAACAGTTTGGTTTACAGTCAGCATCATGGAAAGAACTAAGTTTGTGAACTGAGGTACACTGTAATTGTGTGGTAGAATCTGTCTTGTCTAGTCACTTTGGAACTATGGAGCCTACTAAAGACATGCACTTTCCAGAGGAAGGGTTAGAATAAAGTGCAGTTAATTTGGGTCAATTTAAGCTCTTAGCACAGTAGTAGCAGCTTCAGCTCCTCTGTTGCACCCCCTGCATTATGATAGGCAGCTGTCCACATGGCTTGGCTGCAACCTGCGCACAGGCCGCAGGAGCCATGGTGTGCAGAAGGGACTCTGTCCTCCAAACATCTGAGACGTGGGCTGCTGCTTCTGCTTTGTCACAGAGATGCTCGCAATGGGGCAAGGTGACTTCACTGTTGCCACATCTCTACTCTCTTCTCAAGCTGAAATGACTTTCAGGAAAGTTAAAGGACTACACCTCCTAACACCCCACCCCTTAATTTTTCTCTTTCTAATTTGGGAGCTGGACATTAACTATTAGAACATTAAAAAGAAAATCAGCTTCCCCTGCATATATGGGGAAACTTAGAAGTGACTACAGATATCCAGGGAAAGGTAGAGTCTCAGAGGAGATCTAGGGAGACTACAAGTTTACACCCTGGACTAACCTTTGACATAGAAACATCCTAAAACAATGAAACAAAATGAATCAATATCAAAACCAGCACACCATGGGGAGGGAAGATAATAATTGCAACATTATTAAATGCAAATGTCCAGTTTTCACAAAAAGAAATAAGAAAGTACAATCCATTCATTGGGGTGAAATCAACAGAAACTATTCCTGAAAATATTTGGTGGCAGATCTACTAGATAAAGACTTTAAAACAATGGTGTTAAAGATATCCAACATATTAAAGAACAATGTGGAGAGAGTCAAGAAAGTAATTATAAACAAAATTGGAACATCACTGTAAATACTCCCCCCCAAAAAAAAAGAGCTAACAGAATACAAACTTTTGGAGCCAAAAAGTACAATGATTGAAATGAAAAATTAACTACAGAGACTTACTGGTAAGATCTAAGAAGACAGAAGAAATACCTATGGAACAGAGTAGAGACCTCAGAAATAGCATACCTGGTAAGCGATTTTCTACAGGAATGCTAAGACTACCTAATGAGGAGAGAACTGTCTTTTTAGTAAAGGGTGCTGGGAAAACTGTATACCCAACTGGTGGACTAAGTCTCTAATCATAATGGACATCCGAGGACACAAATAATATTCTAATCACAGCAAACACTATCATAACTCACTTAAAATTAGCAATAGAATTATATGATTCATCAGTTCCACTTTTGGGTACTGCCAGAAAGAACTTCAAGTAAGGTCTTGAAGAAATATCTGTTTCTTCATGTTTATAGCAGAATTGTATGCACAATAGCTGTGCTGTAGAAGCACCCCAAATGTCCATTAATGCATGAACAATAAGCAACTTACAACCTATATATAAAATAGAGTATTATTCAGTCTCAATGCACATGAGACAGCATGGATAAATTTTAAGGACATGTTGTTATGAGAAATAAACCACTAACAACAAGACAAACGTTCCCAGTTCCAAATATTACAGCTCCAAATATTGTACTTTATATGAAATATATAGTGAAAATCATAGAGACAATGAATCCTGCCCTATTTATAGCCATGTTTTGCCCAGTTCTAATATTAAATTCTCTAGAGTTTGGCCATTACCATGTAACACTGACCATAAGTCACTCCCGGGGCTCGTTCCTCCTTTCTGACTGTGACTCGTGCCTGTCAGCTAAGCCCTCCGTGCGCTGTCTGCTGTCCCAGGCTGCAGACCACTGTCCTGCTCCATTTCTGCAGGATCAACTGTGTTAGGGTCATTCTTATCATTGTGGCAACATGAGTAAACCCAGAGCTATCACAGTGTTAAGTGAAATAAGCAAGGCACAGAGAGGCAATATTTTTTTAAAAGTTTGTATTCTGTTTGCCTTGAAAATGAAAGCCATAGGGTACATTGCTACCCAACTGTAATAGAAATATTAAAATCTTAGTAGATATATGTCTTGGTTACTTTTCTCTCGTTGCTGAGACAAAATACCCAATGCCCAAAAGGAAGGAAGGAAAGATTTATTTAGCTTACAGTTTATAGAGGTTTCAGTCCATACTTGGCTGGCTCCAAGGCAGAAGGTAGCAAAGCAGCAAGACCAAAGGGGGGAATGGCAGCCAAACAGCAATGCAGCCAGAGCAAAAGGGAGGAATGGCGGCAAGCAGCTTCTTTCCCTCCTTTACATTGTAAACAGGCTACCCCCACCTAAGGGGTGTGTAGCTCTCACATAATCTCCATGCCCTCCTCTTTCACAGGCTCAGGATGTATACAAAGTAAGCACCCTGGCTCCCTGCTGAGTCACTTAGCCAAACCTCTAGACTCCCCAAGTTGACACAATGTATCAACCATAACAATATATTTACTTGAACACTTAATTATGAAATTGAAGAGGAAGTAGAAAGAAAGACCTTTTTGCAAAGAGGAAGGAGACCAAGAGATGGAGGGATGGGGAAGGAGAGAGAGGAGAGGGGAAGATGACAAAAAGCGAATTAAGATTGCTGTAGACATGGGCCAACTCCCCATGAAGAGTCTAATCATTATGTACTGCAAATATGTACTAATAAAAATGAAAATTGAAAAAAACTAAAAGCCTGAACGAGCCCCTGTGTTCTGTTACTGTTTATACCTCTCAAAGTGACTCATTTGTAATAAATGTCTTGCCCAATTCTGCAACCATATAAAATGCTACCAGAAGGGTCAACAGTACTGTGTAGCTAGAAAGAGGGTTTTTGAATGTTTCTATCACAAAGAAATGATAAATGTATGTGATGATGGACAACCTAAACATCCCAAGCTGACCATAACACAATGTACACAGGTATCAGAACACTGCAGTGCGCCCAGGACAGATGCACAAGCTATCCGTCAATTAAGAATAATTGTGTCAAAATACTCAGGATTCAATTACACTGTCCATGCCACCAGACCCACTGTATACATTGGGCCAAGAAGAACAGGGGTCTCTATAAACAGAAACTCAATACTATATGAAGCACTGCGCCTGCACACGTCCATGTCACCACTGTCACGGGAATCACTGTGAATACATAAAGAACAGTCTCTTCTTGCCACACTCATCCCCTTTGCCACTCCACCCTCACCTCTGTGCTTGCACATCCTTCCTGGGAGGGAGGACACAGGACTCTGTGTGCGTGGCTGCCACAGGACGCTCTGCCACCAACAGAACTGTGCACCCATGTCAGCCTGGCTAATGAGAATCCCACTATCCCGTGTGTACGAAAGAAGTGAATTTTTTTCTAGATGAATGAGCTCCTTCTGAGCTCCATTTTAAAGAGTTGCAATCTTCTGCAGCCACAGAATGACAGGAAATACAGGAGTCACAAAATTTGTCACCAAATTTGTCTAAAATGGCACACAGATTTTCCTTTCAGCTGTCCCACCCAGGGTGTTGGAACAAAGAGACTGGTGAGACAACAAGAAGAGTCTCCAGGCGAAAAATGGCCAGTTGGAAATCTGCAATAAATAGTAGCATTTTATATGGTTGCAGAATTGGGCAAGACATTTATTACAAATGAGTCACTTTGAGAGGTATAAACAGCAAAAAAATGAACATTTTCCCCCATGTGTCATGCAACAGCATAAACTGTTACCCTAGACAAAAATGTCTGTAGTATGTGGACTGGGCTTTGCCCAACACTGACTGAAGAAATTATGTAAGGAAATTATTCGATGATCACAGAGGCTGGTGGAGTAAGCATCCCCCTACAGTGTCTGAAGTGCAGCAGGTCAGCAGAGACCAGTGTCCTCAAAACCTCTTTCCAAGCCATGAGTTTTCCAACACTCCAGCCAGTTCTAGATCCATGAATCACCATTTCTTTTTCATCCTTAATGAAATCAACCCCAGTTGCCTGACACGTATCCTTCTAACCAAGCCAGTACTACTCCTTCTACTTGAGGGCCTGTTCATATTTCAACTCTACCACCCATTCCTTTCCAGCCTTGACTCACCCTAGGATGGATGGGAGAGTAGAACAGGAGGGTAATGGCAAGGCCCCTCCAAAGAGGACATGAGGTGGGATGGATAATCACATAGAATCCCAGGAGCAAGTTACCTTCCAAGCTGAACTAGCACAGTTTTGCATGCGTGGGTTTGCTCCAGTTTTCTTATGGGTTTCTCAGAAGTGGAACATCAAGAACAAAGACTCCCTGGATCCCTTTCTCTGGTTACAAAATACTTTGCTGTTCTTTCATTGTCTTCAAGAACATGATCGAAACAGAGGATGGAGAAAACTTAGCTGGAGATCCTATTAGCCCTTTGCTTAGAAGTCAGAAGATGGGAAGAAGAAAAGTTGCTCTTAACCCTGGATCAAATACCAGAGTGAAGCGCTTCTTTTTTTTTACCCTGATTCCCAACTGTACATTTCAGAACAAAGGGAAAGGGTAGATCACAGATCTGTGATCCCAGCTTGAAACCATTCCTTCCTCGCTACACAGTGAAGCAAACCCCTCCAGACACTGTGAGGAACAGGGATCCACATATAACTCACTTGACAATCCGAAATGCAAATACTGATTTGCTAACTACCAACATTTATTACATGCCATAAACCATGATGGTATTAAAGGCTGAATTCAATTCAGATTAAAGTGTATGAAGATACTGTCTGCAAAATAATAAATTTTGGAGGATCTAGAAAAATAAAAAGATGAAAAGTAGCTAGTGGAACCAATTCCTGGCTCTTGCAAATCAGCAACAGCACCAAGACTAGTTGGTACCTTTACATCAGGTACTGGGCTAAGTGGTTTATGTGGGTCATTCACCCTCACAAGAACCCTACAGGTTCTACACTGTGATAATCACGGTTCTATAGTTTAAGGGCCCTCATCGCTTCTCGGTCTTTTGTCTAAGATCAAGTATAGATTAAGGGCACTTAACCAATCTCCCTGGGTCCCAGAAAGACCCATAAAAATAGAAACGGGGAAAAATAATCTATTAAAAATTTTCAATATTTCAGGAGAGCAGAAAAACTGTTTTTGACATTGTCTCTCTTATTACCTATGTATTGTTTAGCCACTAATGAGTTCACACTGACATAACGTGATTTGTTGGGCAATGGAAATTGTTCAAAACACAGAGTCCGTGGTGAAAAGTGTAAAAATGTGCACCTGTTAGTGATCACTTTGGAAACTAGTGATCCAAACCAAGCCACTTATTTTCCACTGAAAAGTCCATGGTGGCCTCAGGGTCCACCAGTGACAGAAGCAGAAAAATGTTCTTTCCAACCCATCACGTGACTTTCTAATCTGAGCTCTGTGATGAGTCACAACATTGCCTCCTGTGATGGTGGATTTTCGTTATGAGATGCTGCCAGATCGTCTAGACAATGGTGTCCAGGATTTTCATCAAACACAGTCTAGATGTGCTCATGAAGACAGTTTGTAGATATGACTAACAATTCAGTAAAGAAGGATAAAAGCAAATTAATTTTCAAGTATAGGTGAGTCTTATCTAATTAGTTGAAGACCGTGATATGAAAAGACAATTCACACAAGAAGGGAAAAATTCTGTTTCTAGACTGACCTCAGATTGAAGCATACAGGAGCAGCTCTTCTCAGAGTCTCTCATCTATATTTTTTAATTTGACAGTTCTCATAATTCCAGGAGTCAATTACATAATAATTCCCCAAAATAGTCCTTTCTCTGTCTCTGTGCTGCCATATTTCTGCCTCCCAAATTCACACACACACACACACACACACACACACACACCCTATATATATGTATAATTTATATATAGCCACATTTTAACACATATAATGTATATCTATATACATTCTGGTTCCTTTCTTTAGATAACTATAACTAATAAAAGTATGTTGAACTAATTAGCTATCCATTATGTTAACAAATTATTTAATTGGTTGAAAATTAAAACTCAACTCAAATTCAGTTTTTCAGGCATATTTCTACTGCATACAGTAGAGTTTCCTCTGCTGGGTTGATACTTCACATGCATGAGCAGCGCGTGTGCCATCAGCACCCCGCAGGAGGAGCTGACCGAATTTCTCCCACAGTCTGTGTGGGAGGCCTCCTCCCTCCAAGACTAATACAGAGTCACCAGGTTCAAACTGTGCCTTCAGAGAAGAAAATAAAATGTGGGCAAGGACATGAAAACTGATTCACAAGGTACAGTGGCTATTTCCCCAAGTTAAGTACAACAACCTGAAAGCTGCTAAAAGAGGCAAATGGAAGTGACAAGCTTTGAGTTTAAAAATATTTTTTTTAGTATGGAGTCAGTCATTTAGTAACCATTTATATTGAGCACCTACTAGGAAGTGACACTGCTCTCTCTAGTCAGTCCGTTATACTGGAAACAAGCTTGATAAAACACTGAGCTCTGGTAAGGCTTGCATTCCAAGCAGACAGACAACACCTACTGCCTCTAAGGTTATGGAACTCAGCATGATATGGCTTTCACAGAGGAATAAGAATCCCTGAGTATCTCCAAGTCTAGAAAACACTCTGAGTCTTTAATGATCTTTCCCTTCATGAGGCAAACTGAACTGAAAGATTTCTACCAGCTTTCCTTTCCTTGCATAAAGCTCTGTCCCGTGAAGGTTCTTTAATCTCTATATTCCCTGTAGTTGGTTTCTTGAAAGGGGAATATCAGTGGTGACTTTTCACTTACCCTGGTGACAGGTACACAGGCACTTGGACAAACCTGTCACCAGTCCCCGGTACCTCAAACCAGTCTGTATTTATGAAAATCATCTTATGAAATTATGAGTCATTTTTGGCTGCCCAGCATCTATTTTCTTGGGTCTCTTTTTTCTTTTGGATACCTAAACAGAAAGCTTTCAAAGCACTTATTGTCAAAGTACTAGTTATGATATTGCAACAAAGTTCCGATGAATCAAAAATGTATCACCAGCCTTACAGGCTTTTTAGAACTAAATGAGGACATCCGTACCCACCTACTGCCACTCCTTCGGTACTGACAATTATTCTGCTGCCCAGAGATTTGAGAATGCTTGTCACAGTTCTGACGTCACACCTTTGAAAGAACAAGAGGTGGCATAAATCCTCCAGGCCAAGGCCCAGACTCGTCATCACTCCGGTTCCTTCTCTTGAAGAGATTTGAACCCATTATCATTTGTTAGTATATCATCAGTCTTTCCTCTGGCCATTTCTTCCAGGGTCCACACTGAGATAAAGGTTCAGGGACACAGAGAGGTGGCAGACACACTGGCAAGGCTTGTTAAACATTCTGAAAGGGGTTTAGAGTCTGAGGCACTTAAACTGTCCTTAACCTGAGATGTATTTGCTTAGCCCAGGGATTTAAAGCATGATGTTAGCATCAATAATTAAAAATGCAGAGTCGGTATGCTTAGTTAATATTCAGAAGTCATATTCCTCAAGAACTTTGAAATGATGTTTTGCAAAGCAAGTTAATTCCTACTTTAAACAGTGATTCCAAGACCACATGTCATATGTGCTGGAACCCTATCTACCCTGCCCTTTGTGGGTCATGGAGACAACACACCAATATAATAGGAGGTTATAGCGCACCCCAGCACTGTGGTGGGCAAGACTTTGCACCTCCCTTAATACGGGCAATTGAGAGCTCCAACAAGTGAGCCCAAGTGGCCTGGTCACAGCTGAGGACAGACCACCAGGCATCCTTTCCAGTGGTAGAAGGCTCAGGCCCTTCTCAGTGCAGTGGGATTTCGTGGGTCATCTTCAGGAAGCCCGGGTGTTTCTTTGATTTTTTTTTTTCCTCCAAAGTAAATCATGGGTGCCATTCTGGGATTTATTTTGACAGATCCACTTCAGCCTCTTTAGGGGGAAAATGAACCCCACTGTCCTGTAGCCAGCCTGGGATGTAGACAAGTTGGTACTGCTCTGCTATCTGCTGGGCCAGGATACTGATTTTAGTGGTATCAACAACACTGGCAGTAGAATGCAGATCTTCTAACACAACCTCCTAGGCATATTCATGCACTACCTTAGTTGAGTGATATTTATTTCTTTCACTAACTTTTCCTAGGGCACAAATATTGAGTATAATTTTTTATGGCCAATCCCTCAAATACTTACCCGGGTTTTGTTGATAAACTCTAAAAACAGATTAATAGAAATTTTACTGGGGGATATATTTTCTTTCTCTTCTGTATCATGAGGGCAGGAGATAAATTTATTAAGACCCTATATAAAGCAATAATGAAGAAGTATTTTTAACTCTAATAAAGAAACATACACTGCCTCAGCTGTTAAACACAGCATGTGTCCCACAGTTAGGCATTTAAGTGACAGATTTACTTCGGTTCTCTGTATTATAATTTTGTTCCAATGACGCAGAGTGACTTGAGATTTTTTTTGTCCCATCTTGCACTTCGCAATGTGCAATTTGTCCTGTCAATCAGAGCTGGGATGTGTGAAGCTTAGAAATATTGTCATTTTCACTGCCAAAGACGGAGGCAATTTATCCCGAAGGCACTCAAGTGTGCCCCTGAAGACAAAAATTCTTAATAAAGAAAGCACCACCTGGAAAGCTATGCTCTCTCATCCGATCCCTCTGGCGGGCTGACCCAACAGGGGTCAGACCTGGTACTGTTCCACCCAGTGGCACAAGAACAATTGATTTCGCACCAAGTCTGAGAGCTCCCCCTCTGCTTTCTAATCAGTAGAAAATGCTGAGAAGGAGGACAAAATTCAGCAGCTCGCTCTAGGCCCTGAAATGTTCACAATGAGAAAATTCTCTAAATGACAAATCGATATCAGGCGCAGTGCATGAGAGTTGCCCTGACAAAGAGACTCAAAGGACAAGCACTGTGGCAGGGGGAAAATGTCACCAATTTTAGTCCATGTGGCACTTTATCAGTTCGTTTTCCTCGGTACACAGCTCATTAGGGATGAACCACTGAAGGCGCTAAATGTTTAGAAGGAGTAATGGTGAGACAGGTTTGGCTGGCCATAGTGAAATAAGCACACATATCTATCGGCTAAAACTACAGCATACTCGATAAGTGGTAGGGTAGGGGTTATAGAAAAAGAGAAGAGGGCCACCAAAGCTGAACAGGGACCTACCATATATTCCAGAGCAGTAAAGCATGTGCAAATATGAACTTTCACGTGAAGGTTCTTTACAGTTTATTATGTTCGAAACAGTGAAGGCGTTTTTCAGTAGGAGAAGGGCTAAGGTGACAGTGCAAATCCGTACCACAGAACACTAATAAGCCATAAAAAGATAAACCTTTGAGACCTGGAACACCTTACATGAATCGCCTTGGAATTATGTTACATAAAAAAAAACCAGCCTCAAAGAGTATACAGCCAGGCACTGGAGATGGGGCTGAGGGATGGACAAGAGGTGGGCCTGGGTAGAGAAAGCATTGTGTGAGCCTTTGGTTATGATGGATATGTTCAGTATGTCAGCCTTCGTGAATGTATGAACCTATCCTTGCATTAACTTTGAATAGAGCCAAACATACACTCATAAATGAGTATTAATAAAACTGAGAAAAAGGCTGAATAACACTGACGTATGAATATGATGTTACAAAAGGTTATCATTGGAGAGACTGGGTGTGTCTGGAGTGTTTTTTAATTTGCATTATGCCTTACATGTAAATTGATAACTATCTCAATAAAAATTTCAATTACTAACTCATCTGTGTTAAGAATATCTTTTCTAGGGGTTGGGGATTTAGCTCAGCGGCAAAAGCGCCTGCCTGGCAAGCGCAAGGTCGTGAGTTCGGTTCCCGGTACCAGAGAAAAACCAAAAAAAAAAAAAAAGACCATTTATTTCAAAGAATATATTTTCTAATGAAATCCTTTTAATAGTTACAAAAATTATACATATATATATATATATATATATATGACCAATAAACCTCCACATCACATTCATATAAATTGTTTGGATTTTTATGTTCTTTTTTTTTTTGTCTTTCTGAGACAGGCTCGAAAAGTTCAGTTCAGGTTGGCCTTGAGCTCACTTTGTAGCCCAGGCTGGTCTCAGACTCACAAAGGTCCTCCTGTCTCAGCCTCCCAAGTGCTAGAATTACAGGTGTGGACCACTATCCCCGATTCATTCATATAAATTGTAAGGGTAACTCAAACCAGAGAAATATGTAAACTTTAAGGTACATGTTTTCACAAAATAATTTTGGAAAGTTCAATTTTGTATGCTTTTTTTTTGCACAGGAAAGAATTGATTAAACAATAGGTCTGAAATCTACTCCCTTACTTTATGGGGGAGGGGTGATCCAAGAAAAGAAAGAAATGACCTAACCAGATCTCTTTTTCTGTGTGTCTCCTTGTTTACAGTGCATCTGTTGTTTGCTAGCAGAGGAATGCCTACCTAAGCAATTCTTTACGTGGGAGATGCCTGGAACTACTCATGGTAAATAGGAAAGCCTGAGATCTGTGAATTTAGGAACCTTGAGTCTAAGGGAAATATCTTAAAAGGTGTGTACCTAAGTACAAAACAGAGAGATTGCCAGAGTCAAAGAGCTCTCTTTCGCGGAAGCACCACTGCTACACAGGGCAGCGGTTACTGCCTGTGCTCATGCAGGCTGGGCAGTGGTGAGTGGGAAAAGCTGGGAGAGCTGCACTGGCCGCCTCAGATCTCCCCCACCTTGTTTCATTTGTGTTCTTCTGGTTATTTACGTCCTTGAAATTAGTAGGAAAGTCAGGTATGGCATGAGATTTCCTATTTGCATACCCAATTCATTGTAAAATCTCATAAGAAAGTATATAGGAGAATTTTGAATATAAACCTATCTGGTATGCTATTTTCTGGGGGAAACAAAGGACTATTAAAGTTCAAGAAGAAAAACAAACATTATGAAATTTATGATTATTAAAAAAGAACTAATTCACATTATTTTCTAAAGATATGCCAGCTTGGTATTTAGGATATACTGGCTATATCTAAAATAGTCATGTAACAAATTGCTTAAAATTATATTATATAAAATATACTAGATATTATATCTTTTGCAACACTTAAAACTTACAGTGGAAATAGTTGCTATGTATTTTAAAATGCGTGATCAACTAGAATACTAATGTTCTGTAGAAAATTAAGTTTAACCTCTACATTATGGCTTACCTGACTGATTTTTACTTAAAAAAATACAAAATTAGAGGAATGTAAATTAAAACTAGACTGAGATACTTTTTGGACCGATCAGGCTGTCAAACATTTAAAAGTAAATTTTCTCTGATGGGAAGGCTATGGACAAACAGACATTCTTGGCTAACATTGCTGGTGGAACTGCAAGTCGATAGAAGACTTTTAAAGACAATTTTGAATGTAAAACAAAACTTACATGTCCGTCAACCCAGCAATGCCATACTACAGAATTTACCTTGAAGATCTCCTATATTAATATAAAAACATATAACACAACTTATTTGTAGTAATATTATTTATAATTATAAAATAGATGAAAACCTACCTGTTCATACAAAGGAGAACAGTTGAATAAATGATACTACATTCACCCGATATGTTATTACACATGAGTAAAATAAGTATGAAGAATAGTTCATGTACTTATGTACCATAGGACATATTGTCACATGAAAACAAAGTAAAACATTACTATTTCTTTTACACAAATGAGAAGGGAAAGTAAAAGCTTTTATTTTTATGAATCTGATCTTCTATGAAGAAAGCAATACAGAAATAATAAAATGGATTAGTCTTCAACAGAAGGAGGTTAGGAATGAGACAGAAGTGCTAGGAATGAGGGAACGGGACCCATGACACTGAGAAGTGATTTTTTTTTTAGTGGCTCTTTTTGAACAGTTGTGACTTTGGGAGTCATGGAAACTAAAATTAATACAATGAAGCAGGACAGGGAGAAAAATCCCAAATGGAGTAAAAACCAAAATACATAAATCTAAATGGATTAACAAATTAAGAATATTACCCCAGTGAAGAGAGGCAAAAAGAAAACTCAAATAATATTTTAACATAGTATCTGGACAACATGTACTCAGACTAAAGAAAGAAAAACTAGAAAAAAATACTAAACTTTATTCACCGTGCTTGTTTTTTAAAGCGGTGTAGCCTTGCAAAGAACTTCCTTCATGTGTGTTAAAGGAGTGAGTTAAAAAGTAGTCGTATTGTAAATGTTGATAACCAGCTTTCTCAGTGCTGGAAAAAGCAATGACTGACATGGAAATATGGATGATGAGAAAGAACCTTGCAACATTAGAGTGGAATTGGAATAATTCAAGCAAATCTGTGGCTTTCAATGTATTTACACAGGAAGGCATTGATGTCAATGCACAGGTGGGTCTGTGTATGTGTATATGTACACACACATAAATATTTTCTTAGCTCTGCCCAACTTCTTGTGAACAGTGACCAGCCAGGAGCAACAAGTACACCTAAAGCTGAGATCTTGGTTTTGAAATATCATTCTCCCTTGAAAAGAACTAGCTCCCCTTGGAGATAGTGGATTCCAAGGCCAGTACACGAAAAGTATGAGATGATATTGGACATCACACTGTACACCAAAGCGGGAACATGCTCAGCATAGCAGAAATATGTCTAAAGGACAGGAGGAACTCCTGCTGACCAGGCTTAGGGCAATTTCACCATTAAAATTAATAGTGGTAGTAACAGTTACAACCAAAAACTACGAATGCATGAGTCAGTGCTGGTAGATTGATAAATAAGTGGAAGACAAAGGAAAGTTCTTAGAATACCACTAATTCAAGGTAAAAGAGATGATGAGGTTAGAAAATCACCATTTGGAAGCCATCATCTTATAGTATGTGTTTTAAACAAGAAGTATCAACAGATGCTAAACCTGGGGATGAAGAGTCTGATGAGAACCTGGATACTTAAACAGCCGCAAAGGATCTCCCCGCAAACCACTCTGATTCACGAGGGGAAGGTCATGCATTTTCAGTGGGGACCTAACAGAACCTATCACAACCTAGCGATAAAGTGACAGGTGTGAAGGATACAATCCCTGTCGACCACCTCCCTGCCAATAACTTGAACCTAACCTTTTGGAAAAGCTAGACTCATCCAAACAGGGAGGGGTTGTGTAAACTTAAAAAAATGTAAAGACGAAGGAGGAGAATCTTCTTCAGATTGAAGGACACTCATAAAACCAATGATGTTATCCTGGGTTGGATCCTGACCATCATTTATTTTCCTTTTGATGTAAAGTACATTCATATGCAATTGTCAAAATATGAATAAGATCTGAAGATTAGGTAACCATATTAGACAGATATTAATTTTCTGATTTTACTAACTATTCTGTGGTTAAGAGGATATCCTAGTTTCTAGGGATGTTATAAAGGGCAACATGTCTGCAATTTGCTGGGAAATAATTGAAAAAATAATATGTGTATTTATATGATATGAGATATACAAATATACACACAGAGAATGTAAATGATAAAGTAAATAAATGTTTAGAAAATACGGGTGAAAGGCCTGTATGGTAATATCAAAACACTTAAAACATTTTTGTATCTGAAATTACTTTATACTCAAAAGTTAAAAAGAAAAATAATGAAGATAATTACCTCGGGGTCAATTCAAATGAAAAATAAAAACTTTATGAGCTCATATTGTTGACTAAGCAATGTTCGTATGGTGAAAAGCAAATTTACTTTTAAGATACATCCAGCCAAAGACATATTTGTGATCAAAATCTACCCTCTCATGCTAATTAGATCAAACTATTTTAGTGATAGGTGACACATTCTACTCTTTCTGGGTGTTTGTGTGTGTATGTGTGTGTCCATGCATTTAGGTGGAAAAACAGCAGGTGAAATTATGTTTTATACACCAAAGCAGCAGCTCTTCTGAACACCTTTGGCAATAAAAGCTGCAATCATGCAAGGGCTTTCAATGTCATATTCTACTTTCTGTTTACAAAGAACTCAGTGCATGATGTGAAAGTAATTTTAATGACTATCCTCATTATGTTTTTATATTCTTAAAGTCATCTTGGGACCACAGTTTTTCTGCTATTAACTAATGAGCCGGCCCAAGGAAACATTGTGACTATTTGATAATATTGTCATTATTTATGTCCATTTTAAAAATTATCACACTGGAAAAAATCCTATGTGTTTCCTACTAGATTTTTTTTATTTTAAAGGGAAAAAAAAACAATAACAAAATAACAGCAAAAACAAAACAACATAAAAACAAAAATGACATGGAATTTCAAAACAAGATGATAGTAAATTAATACTGGTTGTTATATTACATATTGTTACCTTCAATGAAGTTGCTCAGATTACCAGATGTAAGAATGCAACATTGATTAAACACTTAAAGAGAATAAAAAATAATAAAAAAAATTGATACAGAGCTTCACTAAACAAAATGGTAGGAATTCAACAACAGTTATAATGCATATTGTTGTCTTCAAATTAGTTGTTCAGATTACCAGCTATAAGCATGCAAAATTGGTCAGAAAATTTAAGCATTAACTGTTCCTTTCAATAAACCAATAGACATCAGCAGTACAAATATCTAAGGTATCCTTTTATATATATATATTTTTTTCCCTTCCTTTTCTCTTTCTTTTCTCCTTTCCCTCATCCCAGTTGTTCCTTCCCTTTGAGCAATATCTTTCCATTTCACAATATCTATTGTACCTTTTGGGTTTTTTTTACTCTCTCAGGTTCTTATCCTAGGGAGACAGTATGATATTTACATATGCGGGTCTGATTCATCAAGAAATCAACCAATAACAAATGCTGCAAGGGCTGTGGGGAAAAAACAACCCTTCTCCACTGGTGGTGGGAGTGCAGACTGGTGCAACTACTGCGGAAATCAGTGTGGAGATTCCTCAGAAAACTAGAATTAGAGGTCCCACTTAACCCAGCTATTCACCTCCTAGGTAATTTTCCAGAAAAACTGAAAACATCATACCACAGCAATAGATGTGCACCCATGTTTATATCATGTAATTTGTCATAGCTAAATCTTGGAAACAACCCAAATGCCCATCAGCTGAGGAACAGCTAAGAAAGATGTAGTATTTTCCTACTAGATATCTTTTTAACAAATAAAAGTGATATCAATGATTTAAAAATACAGACACAAGTGCTTACAATACAGAGGTTAATATATTGTAGCTTTGTAGCACATCTGCTTAAAGTCACTGCTGAAGAGAGTATTCTTAAGAGAAGAAAATAAAGCTTTCTTTTGTGAGAATGTGTGGAAAGCAAGAATAAAGGGCAAATCAGATTCACAGGATGTACTGAGATGCTCAAGCACTTCAGCAATACCTTGATTTGTACTGAGAAAGCATTTGCACGGGAGAAAAGGGCTCAAATCATGATGGATTAAGGGAAACCAAGAAGCTCCTCCATTATTTTTCAAGAAGCACCTGCCTAGTGGTGCAGAGAGCAGTCTTATTTTCTTACTTTAGGCCACAGCAGTACACTACTTATAAACCAGTAAGCGGGATGTGTGTGGGATCACTGTTTGGTAGACAGATTTAGAACTGCTTTTCTCTGTTTCACTCAGCACAAGCAAGGAACAGTAACTGACCAGCCCCAGGGCCCATCTGCTCAGGTAAGCAGAAAATGCAACCCAGCGATGCAAGATGAATGACATTAGAAGGAACAGTTCTGTAGCCAGTAAAAGAAGACCAAGGAAATCATCCAGTTTGTGGCCTTTCTAAGGTGGCTGGCTCACTCCCTGCTCCCCTTCCGTATTTCAAGGCCTCACATACCTAAAGCAAAGATGCAGAAAACGTGACTTATGGACTGAAGCCAAGAAAGGAGATGCCTTTTTAAAAAGAACTTTATTTCCATTCTTTTTGGAAATGTCTCCTACTGAAGCTGAATAATGTCTATGTAAATTCACTCGATTTCATAAGTCATATTGACTTTTTATTGATCCTTCCCAGTATTCTGTGTGTGCCTGTGTGATCTTACTTTCTCCCATTACTTGTGCCCCAGGGTGCTGAGATGTTTAACATGGTAAGATTCACAAGGACTAAGGGGTCAGTGCATGGTCCAAGGAGAGCGCAAAGTCTGCCACTGACAGAGCTGATGCTGGTTCAGTTCATCCCTGGTTGGGGAGGAAGTGGGATGTGCCACTGTGCCTCCACCTGTCCTCTCTCCCTCACCCTATTTTCTCTCCCACTGCCTTCTCTCCTTTCTTCTTTACAGACAGCCATAAATATCTGCCACTTGTGCCAGATTCAAATTCTACAATAGTGACTTGGTAACAATCTAACTTATGAAGTCTCTAAAGAGATATAGACTGGAAAGTCAGACTTGATTTCCCTTTCCCATCAGGTAAGAGACAATAAGGATTTGTGTTCATCAGTTTCTCAGGGCATAAACCATCAAAACCTTGCCTAGGAAGTGACTTTACTGTCCCCACCCACCACAGTCCTTTCTTAGAGCTGCTGCTTGCAAAGTTCCCGAATTTTTGCCCAGTGTACAAATATCTAGTAATTTATAATAACAACTCATGTTAGAATGTAAACTAGAATGTAGAGATATAGGTTATATAAACAGCCTAGTTATGATACAACACTTTAGCCCAATAAATATTAAATGCATAAGGAATGAATGAATTATCCTTCTCCTAGGGTTCAGCCTTGTGAGATAAGTACTGTTTCCAGCATCAATTCAGGAGAATAATTCTGAAAAAGCAGTTGATCCCTCTATTCGATTTTTGTCTAGAAGAAAAATTACAATATTCAAAAGGCACAACATCATAACATAATTTTTCAAATTTCTTAAAACTCAGTCTAGTTTCACATGAAGAGTTTCTTTTCCTTTCTGACACTGATCTATTTGTAATGATGAACAAATAATAATAATTGACTACTACTACTAGTAGTTTCAATTACTCAAATACGGATGAAATAGGTACCACTAAGTCTGAGATATACATCTTTTCTTTTTTTTTTTTTTTTTTCTTGGTTTTTCTCCGGTACCGGGAACCGAACTCACGACCTTGCGCTTGCCAGGCAGGCACTTTTGCCGCTGAGCTAAATCCCCAGCCCCAGATATACATCTTTTCAAAATTAATTTTTGCTAGTGATTTTTTTTAAAAGAAACTAAAGAGACATAAAAGGTTAGTGACTGGTGGTGGTTCTATTTGTTTCAGTGATTCTGTTGGGCTGATGTGGTCAAGTTTCTCTATTGCCAGAGCTTTATTACACAGAGAACAATGATGTCTTACTTTCAGTAGCTCTTTGCACAAAACTTGTGACTATGCTCACAAGCTAACAAATGGAAAGCACCTCAGATGGGCACAACGACAAAAAGAAAGGTGGAGCTTGAAGGTAGGAGATGATGAGGAAATCTTCCTTTGGGAACACAACAACAATGATGCGTTTCAGAGCCCAGCTTGGTGTTGTATGCCTGCTATCCCAGCACTGAGGAAGCTGAGGCAAGAGGATCGTTGAGAGTTAGAGACCAGCCTGGGCTACAAAGTGAGCTAAAGGCCAGCCTTGACTCAAAAAGAAAAAAGAAAAAATGATGAGTTTTAGGAACCCAGCAGGAGACTTCAACTAAACTGCAAATGTCTCAAGCCAAGATGTGCCTAGCCACCCCAGCACCTTCTCTCACAGATCAGCTCTTCTCAGCTATTGCCCGTAGTCTTCTCCTTCGGGCTCGGTCGTTGGCTCATGTCTAGAGCAGAAAT
Source organism: Chinchilla lanigera (assembly GCF_000276665.1). Lineage (NCBI taxonomy): Eukaryota > Metazoa > Chordata > Mammalia > Rodentia > Chinchillidae > Chinchilla > Chinchilla lanigera. The sequence continues at coordinate 5,890,458 of NW_004955453.1, read as the reverse complement.
GGCTGTGACAGATGAGGAGGATCATTCTATGATAGAAAGCCTTTCACTTCCTGCTCAAGTGCTCCCAGCCCAAATCAAACTTGACCTTGCTCATCTCTGACCACAGTTACCCTGCTCCTTGCTGGTAGCAATTTAATTCAGGGGCTAAAGGAAAAATGACTCTTGGAGCATAGCACTTATTCCACTAACTCCCAGGAACCACAACCCAAGAGGTAATATGTTCTCATCTTTAGTGAAAATATTCAGTGGAAAATAAACAAGTTAAAGGAATGTGACATTTATTCAACAAATCTTATTCCTAATACAAAGACCACACCACTGACTTCTTAAAATGTGCTCTTGCCAATCGTTTCTTGTTTTAGTGACTGCTGAAACTTTAGCATTTCTAAATTAGAAATGGGTATGTATGAAAAGGAGGAGGCTAGAGATGTCTTGGGTGGCACAAGAAACATGCTTCAAACAGTTTTTCATTCTATAGAGGCTTACAGTGAGGAAATGAATAGATTTAGCTAGGGAATAAATCTTAATTTCTTCTTCATGTACTTTAATTTTCCTTTAGAAAGTGTATGAAGTAAAAGCACAATTTAAATGACCCCTAAAGCACTTGAATTCACTCCTACTCTCAACGATTCTCCAAAAATTGATAATTTATTCCTCAAGTTGGAAGCCTAGATTTAAAAAGGGATCCACAGACAGTGATTCTAAAGAAGCATTTGATCCCTGTATTAGATTTTGGTCTAGACAAAAAAATCACAATTGGATGATACTATCCTACTTTCAAAATGCATAGGAAATTCCATCAGTTTAAATGCCAAGATCCACAATTCAAAGTCTACTTGCTCTTAACTGCACATGAAACATAAAATTTCCCCTTCCCTGCCAGCCTGTAGTTATAAAGATACTATAACTCTCAGCTTGTAGACACCCAAATAACGTCAATAATCTCCTAGCATGTCAATTTGTGCAAAAATCTGCTATCATCACGATCTCTACCATCTCTTCACCAAGAAGAGAATGCCAGTTTGTTTGAGGTGTTCCCAAGGAAACGTCCCTTAAGACTCACAGTCTGATCCTCATCTGGCACCCTGAGATTTTCCTCCCAGGTCTGGTTGTCACTTGTTCATTCTTGCTGCTGCTGCTGATGATGATGCTGTTGCTGCTGCTGTTCATGCGCGCGCAGTAGCCTCACATCCGTGAAGGTAACCCTTATGTTCGTGACAAGGGCCTAGTCCCTGCTTCTCAACCCTTGGGCTCCCAAGAACCACACAGGGTCAGATCAAGCTGGGACACAGGTTTCCTCCTGTCTTGGCTACTTTGGGTCACTTGGACCTACATGTTTACATTTTGTGCCAGCTTCTCTCAAGTTGATCCTTCTGTCTGGCCCTCAATCTCTTGTAGCAAAAGAAATTCAAACTAAGGTGAAAGATCTGGACAGGAAATCCAGTTCAACCAGGGCCAGAGGAACTATTGACCCCACAAGAAGATAAAAGAAAAACGAAACAAAACAAAACAAAAAACATAATTATTCTCATTGGAAGCCAATACTATATTGGGCAATAATCTAATTAGAAAGGAAATGGAATAGAAACTAAAATGAAATTTAAAGAATAAAGTTTTATGTTACCAGGAAATTAAATTATAACAAACGTGTTAAGACTCCTAATTATTTTATGGGTATCATCCAAAATACAAACATAATAACAGCACCAAACATTTACTGGGTGCAAATTATCTGGGACTGATTTATGGTCCTAATAAATGCACTTATAATTCCTCACAGTAGCCTTGCGAGATGAGCACTGTTTCCAGCACCAGTTCAGAGAGTATGAACTGGGTCACAGAAGCAGGCTTGGATCAGAACTTAACCACTTCTCATATACGTGTTAAATTCAAAATGGGATCTGCATTCAGACTTCTCTCTGTTGACACAAGTACCTTGTCTCAGTTACTTTTCTCTCATTGATGAAACAAAGTACCTGACATCTAAAGTTAAAGGGGGAAAGGTTTATTTATCTCACAGTTTGTAGAGGTTTTAGCTCATAATCCCTTGGCTCCAAGGCAGAATGGCATGGCAGATAGGCATTGCAGAGGAGAAACAGTTCATGGTGGGCAGAAGGTAGCAAAGCAGGCAAGGGAAAACCACGGCTCTTTCTATCCCTTATATTTTATCCAGGCTACTTAGGGCAGATAGCACTCACACTCTTAATCTTAGTGCCTTGAGCCTACCATTGCACCATGAATCAGTTCCAATGTCACACACTCTAGATCCAGCCACCTCTGAAAAAGCCTCACCTATGACTGCATGAAGCTTGTGGAGCCATCTAGACACACTATAACATGCCTGAACAAAAGTTCTGAAAGGTTGTGATTCAAGATTGTCTTCTACATCCTGATACAAGACTTTGACAAGAGATGGTACGACCACAAGAGAAAAAAGTGCTAAAACTGAGTCTAGAGAGAAAATAAAATGTCCCATTACAACACATTGTCCCTTAAAATGATTTTGCTTGTTAGGGTGAGCCCCATTGTGGCAGATTATTTCTTAAAACATTCTGATCACCATAGTAGGAGCTATTTTAGAATCGTACAGGCTCCTTTTACATATGAATAAGTGAAGTGAAACAGCATGATACAGGATCTAATGATATCACCCTCACTCAAAAATATCCCCCTAAATTGACCTAACTGGTGATATTCCCTTAACCTAAAAGTCACTTTTGGAGCAGCCCTGGCAGCATGCAGCAGCCCTGTTTATAGCTGTTTCCCTCACTTCATTGTCACCAGTGGCACTATCCCTAAGACTCTCACATAGCCTTCACTTCCTGCAAAGTTTTACAGGGGATGGGGTGTAGTTTAAAGGGTATTCTTAACATGCACCAGACTCTGGTTTAATCTCCAGCACAGAGAGAGACAGATAGAGACAGAGAGACACAGAAAGAGAGGCAAAAGGGAGGAAAGGGGAAGGGGCAGAGGAGGTGGAAGGAAAGGGGATGAGGAGCAGGAAGACGAGGAGGAGAGGCAGAGGAGTTGGGTTCTTTTTTGGGATGGGATTTTTTTTCTTCTATCACAAATGCCTCTCCTTCCCAGGGGCACAAATCACAGCCAGAAGGGACTGCAACTGCACCAGCTCCATGGATGGAGATAGGGCTCTGGTAGGGTGAAGTCCAGAGGACAGGTAGACAGCAGCGGCTAAGGATGTATGTTAAAATCATGGTGTGTGCTCAATTGTGTCATTATTGTAAATTTAAAATTTTACATTATGCTTCATTTTTATAATTTTCTTTATGAAATACATAAAGTATGGAGTTTCACAGATTTTGCTTTATGAGTTCCTCCCTATTTTTAAAATGACAGTACCTTGGGGGTGGTACACAATTAATACTGACATTTCCTGGGGTAGGTAATCATCACACAACCTGAGGAGTTAAATACAAACCTGACTTACATTTGCATTTTACCAAAAGAAAATGCATCACTTTCATCATATTCTCGGACAGATTAGCCATGAAAAAAGTAGGAAACATCACCTATAGAAAATTCCTAGAAATAGAGCTATAATAGCAGTAGCAGTGAGCAATTTACAGTTTTGATGCATATAATAAATTCCCTTTTAGAAATATTTTGCCCGGGGGCTGGGGATTTAGCTCAGCGGCACAGTGCCTGCCTGGCAAGTGCAAGGTTGTGAGTTCAATTCCTGGCACCGGCAGAAAAACAAAACAAAACAAAACAAAAAAAAGTATTTTGCCCATATTTATTCCCAATAGCTATGTATGAGACTCTTCCTATACACCACACATTTTTCAAAACAGGCAATTGTCATTTTCACCATCTTTGTCAATTTTCCAGGTGAAAAGGATTATTCCTTTACTTTGGGTTGCTGCTAAGACTGTATGTTTTCATATGTTCATGGGAAACCTGTATTCTTTCCTTTGTAAATGACCTGTTCAACTTCTCTGCTGCTTCTTTTATTCCCACAGGGGTTGTTGATCTTCTTTCCAAAATGTACACTTCATTTTGTTTTACATCTCACTCTACTGGCCAAAATATCCAGAACCATGACAAAAAATATTGATGTTAATGGCAGCTTGAATTTATTTGAAATGTAAAAACATCAGAAAAATACCATGAAAATACATATTCACCCAAATGAGTTTCAACTTCTGTGTCACCTAGTAACACAGAAGTTATACCTAGTGGGTAGAACTAATACCTAGTGGGTATTAGTAGCACAGGTAACTGATCACCAAGAACTTACTATTATATAAGAAACATATTCTCATTTCTTCCCTAAGTGTAACAGCTCAGAAATCCAGAAATTCATTCCTTTATAATCAGTCAATCATAAGAAACTTTTTCACTGTATTCATTCTGGTTTTTTTTACATTGAATCAGAAGGATAGAATCACCAAAGATCACCTACAAAGAGCATGCATAACTATGGAGACAGTTTGCTGCATTACAGTGTCATGCTACTGGAAATGCCTTTCTCCAAAAGCACCTAATTCTCTAATACCCTGTTCAGTTTATTAATACCTGAGGAAAGTTTATAAATTGTCTTGGTTAGCAAATCCAAGATTTTTTCTTGTTGCTGAGACAAAATGCCTGACGCCCAAAATTAAGGAAGGAAAGACTTATTTAGCTCACAGTGTGTGGAGATTTCAGTCCATACTTGTCTGGCTCCAAGGCAGGGTGGGACATGGCAGAAGGCAACAGTTCATGGCAGCAGAAGGCAGAAAAAGTAACATGAGCAAAAGGGAGGAGAAGAGGCAGGGAGAGCAAGCCTCTTTCCCTTCCTTATATTGTATATAGGCTACCCATCCTGCTACACCCAGTGCAGGGTGAGTGTAGCACTCACACCCATATCCCAGCACTCACACTCATGATCCCAATGGATCATGACTGTAGCACTCATACCCATAATCCCATTGGACCATAAGTCAATCAAAAACTCTAGAAGCCCACCCCATGACTGCATGAGGCTTTGGGGGGACAGTTAGACACAAACTATAACATAAATCAATGTGCACACAGGCACATGTAAGCGTTTAAGTACACACATTTATATGTATATATGTACACCTATGTATAATTAACCTTATGCAGTCAATTCTATTATTGATTACAAAAAAGAAACCAAAATGAATAAATATCCCTATAATAACTATTTGTCTGCAGATTTTCTCCAAAGTAACAGCTCCCAATTCTTTCAGTTATTGTGTGTGGTAATCTCAATAGAAGCACAATCCCTGAAGCAAGATGAGAGAGATTAAAATTGCAGCCAACCATAAAAAGAAGCGTCTGCCACATTTGTAAAATCCCCCACTGGAGCATGGAACCGTTAGCTTCACATCTCTCTCTCATACCGTAATGCAAAATGAGGTCTATGACGGAGGAAAAGCCTTGGAGATTTCTCTGTCAAGCAGAAAGCCTTTCCAGCAGAGACCTATTACTGCTTGGTCCTACACTGAGAAGCCATGAGCTCAGGACAGCTGCAGCTTCAAACCCATGATTTTGAGGTAAGACAGACTGTACACATCTGGAGAATTTCTTTGGCTACACTGGGTTGACTCATGGGTACTTAACAGTATCCTCTTTCGGGGCTGGGGATTTAGCTCAGCGGCAAAAGCGCTTGCCTGGCAAGCGCAAGGTCGTGAGTTCGGTTCCTGGTACCAGAGAAAAACCAAAAAAAAAAAAAAAAAAAAAACAAAAAAAAAAACAGTATCCTCTTTCTGTAGCTGCCAAATAATGGTGGGTTAGGAAAAGTCCTATGAAGCTGCAACCATATGCATTGCTGCTACGTGTATGCTGGCACAGCCCCACAGTGTATCCACACAGGACTCCTGCAGAGATGTGCACGCCCTGCCATCTCAGCAGAGTGTCCTGTCACAGCTGTGAGTGACGCCCGACAGAAGTCACTGCAGAGCCTGTAGTGTAAAAGTCATGGCACCACCCTACTCTCTAGGCAATGGACCAGGGTCACAATTTAAGACAAAAATCATGTGCTTAGAAAGCCATCACTGCTTTTCCAATAATATATCTTTTCTTTGGACATCTCCAGATGTTTCCTATAAAGGAAAAAAGAAAAAAACCCACCTGCCACCCATAATAGATTAGGAACCTGTCAGGTCAGAACAAACACAATATAAGAAAACTGGATAGGAAGTAGCTGTAGGACCAATTACAAGGTAGTTTGATTCTGTCTTTCTGAGATCCTAATTTTCTTTTAGTTCTCTACACATACTGTTAACTATTGCCACAATCCCTGTGTTCTCTAAGAAGTCCAGTCTCACTTGGTGGCCACTTAAGGTATGAACCCACCTGCCTTCCCTTTCAATTACTGCATTAGGAAATAAAATAAAATCCTCAACAGAATTTTATTGAAAAGGGATTAGGGATGTAGTTCAGTGGTGACACTTGCCTAGTATCCACGTGGCCCTGGGTTTGGTCCCTAGTACTGCAAAAAAAAGTTTAATTCACTAAAAATATGAAAAAACAAATAACAACAAAACAAACCAACAGCAGTAGCTTTTGGACCCTAACACACCTGATTTCTTATTGTCTGAATCATAGTTTTATTAAAATAGCAAATGGATAGGTTGTTTAATTAATCCATGGTCTTGGGCTAATTACTTAATCTTGATTTCTTCATCTACAAAATGAAAATTCTTTAAGTAGCTCTTCTCTATCAGATTCTCAGACTATCACAGTGCATAAATATACAACTGAAGCTAATAGTCCATTATGCAACAAAACATAGTAGTCTCCCCTTACTTCTGGCTTTGTTTTCTATGATATCAGTTACCTGTGGTGAATGGTGGTCCAACACTATGAAATGAAAAATTCCAAAACTAAACAATTCATAAGTTTTAAATTGCTCCCTCTTTGTAATAATATGATAAAGCTTGTTGTTTCCTACTCCTATTCTGACCAAGACATGAATGATTTCCTTGTTCAGGGTATCCACTCTGTGTACACTGCCTCCCTGTTATTCACACATTAGCTCTCTTGTTTACTGCTGTGGTAAAACAATACTTGTATATATCTGCGGTTTTAGAAATCCACTAGGAGAAGGTGGAATATTGCTCTAGGAGATAAGAGGTGACCACTGAAATAAGGCATAGGGCATAGAACTGTTGCAGGTGGGTAGGAAAATGAAGGGATGTGCATAAATATTAACCACAATGTCTGTTCACGAAATCTCGTGTTTTCTGACTCTTACAAACTGGCATGATTCATCTTGCCTGTCCAGCTTGGACTCTTCATCCTCAGTTCTCTTTCTTGCTGCCTTACAATCCATTTGGTACGTACTGTGCTCCCCTAATAACACTGACCTGTGTTCTTCACACTCCACAGAAAGCCGGACCTACAACAACCATCTCCCTTCAGAAGAGCGCTAGCAGCCTAATGTTTAAGTTCAGGGCCTATTTTAGTCTCCTGTTGAGCTAAGGGACAAGGAACCATGAAAGCTCAGAGCCTTAAGGATGCCCCAAATCTTTGTGGCTTAGGTTATGCTTGCTGATCCTTTCTCAAGGACACTAATGCTAGAATATTCAGTTACAGGAATGGTTTATATATGAAAGCATACACAGTTTTTATATGTGGACCCAAAGGTTACTACTGCACAGGAGAAAGTATGGGGCAGAAATCACCTTAAATCACAAAGAAATACACTATTTGTGTCAAAGAAATTTCAGGGTTCTTTCTTATGCTGGATATGGTCGGAAATTCTACAATTAAATACTCTATTTTAAAGATAGTCCATTTTAATTAACTTGCTTGGCACTAAAACTCCATAATCAGTTCCTGTTCCTCCAGAGAGCTGATTGACCATTTCCACCGCTCCCAAGGACCTTCCTACCTAACTGCTGTCAGATAGGACTTGCCTTAAGGAGCTTTTTCTCAACAAACAGAGATCAATAAAGCACTTACTGCTTTTAAAACAGATTTATGTGTTGGTCCATTTTCTCCCCTAGAAAGCCTCACACATGAAATAAATTCACTTGGTAATCCATTGTCTAATTCGACCTGTGGGAAATGCTCATTTCAAGCAGGAAGGAAAAAATTGGCCTGAAAATTTCCTGGAGGTTAGCTGGCATCTAGCTGATGTAAAGAGGAAATGCATTCAATAATAATTCCAGGAGCTAGATCCATGCAAATATTGACAGTGGGGTAAGAATAAAGCAAGCAGAATTTTATTTTGAACCATTTGGAAGTATTCTTTATAAGAAAGAATTTTGTTTAACAAAAAGACTCCAGTACTAACATGTAACTTTGTCTTGGACAACTTTTATTCTTTTACTGTGTGTCAAATATAATTGTTGTGAAAATTGTATTTCAGTAAGTGAATGATTTTAAGTGACATTTTAGTCAACAGTGATTCAGAGCAACAAAAACCAACACTTATAAACTAACATAATATAACCCTTTATGTGTATAAGACAGATGTCTGTCAGTTAAAATATCTGTGAGGTGTGTAAATGTACAGAAAGATGTAATGCATATATGTCATGTTTTGGTTCTAATTACATTAGCTTCTTAACTGGATATTTCCTATACATCCGGATTTTTTGTTCACGTGTCTATACCCATTAGAGAAAATGATTTAATTTGAATACCACCAAAATTAGATTTTTAAAAATTCTGTAAATTCAGAAACTGTAAATATGTTACACTGACCAAGAATGGAAAACAAGCATTTGCCCACTTGAAAGCAAACATTTAGCTCCTAAAATATACCAGACACGGTATAGTCATGTGGAGAAGGAAGAAAATGAAATAAGCAAAAATTTCTGCCTTGTGAAGGAGAGGAAAAAAATCCCATCTTTTCTTTTGCTGTAGTCCAGACTGGAAGCTGAGGCTCCTGGCAGTCCCAGAGTTATGTCAGGCTCAGGGCAGGTCCCTCCTGGAGCCTGGATGAACAGTCTCAGGTACTCCCTCCTGTGCGATGTAAGGTAACCTTTTTATTTCCCAAAGTGGGCTACTATTTTTGGACATGATAGGCAATGTCATTGGGTGGTCTTTTAGGTGCACTGAACAGTCTCTCTGAAGCACTTAATAAAGAAACGTCAAGTGACTGCTCTCAAGAAATGCACTTTTTTTAAAAAAGTGCAGTGACACAAGGACCCAGGCATGGCACACCCATGAGCAGGATTTCAGGATCATCCAGGAAAGGTTTGAGGAGGAGGATGATGCAGAAAGGTCTTCTGAATCTAAAACAACTTCAAGGGATAAAAGTTATCTCCATCTCTTCCCACTTACTCAATCTTTGTTTTAATCGTGCAACTGCATGGTAACCAAGGATTAGATAGCTACAGATCAATAAGTGTGTAATAGCTGGTTCTTATGTGCATGTGATGACACTAGCCAGGCTGTATGTAATAATAAAGAATAAAAATAAGGAATCAAGGAAAATGGAAAGAAGGGGGAAAACACATTCTTTATAGAAAATGATAGGGCTGGGGATTTAGCTCAGCGGCAAAGCGCCTGCCTGGCAAGCGCAAGGTCATGAGTTCGGTTCCCAGTACCGGAGAAAAACCAAAAAATAAAAAAATAAAAAATAAAGAAAATGATAGCACGATACGTTGTCTGATGAGTAAGGGGTACAATCCCCAGCTCATTCACTGAGCTCTCTTATGTGGACCGTCCATGGCCAGTGCTCATCCTCTGAACATCTGTAAACCTCGAGAAACAATGAAATCATGCCACTGGCCAGATGCAAGGAGGAAGGCAAAGTAAGGTTAGCAACATGAGCCCCTCAACACGCGCCTCTGCAGTGAGCTTCTCTACTTTTCATGGGTGGCTGATCTCCTAAAATTTACTCTAGACATGAGCCTTTCTAAACATGATTTATCTCTTGGCTTCAACCATCCCTGAGGAGAAATAAGGCCAGAAAAACAAGACTAATTTAACATGTTTAAAAAGCTTTTCCCTTTGTCCCAGTAAGCCAAATTTAAAGAGTAAATTGAAAAATAAACAGAGGAGAAAATATTGTCTGGAAAAAGATAAAAAGGGAGCTGCCTCAGGTATTTTTCCTTCTGACTAATCTATATGTGGATAATTGAAAATCGACTAGGACCATAACTATGTGTTTTTCTAATTGTGAAAGCCAAATAAAAGAAAACCAGGTGCTGGCGCTGTAGCTCAGTGGTAGAGCACATGTTTATCATAGAAAAGATCCTAGGTTTCCTCTCCAGTCCACCTCCTCCCAAAAAGAAAACCAAATATTGGTTGTCTGTACATAGAATATATGCTTAGTTTGGTACACAACATACACCATAAGATAAATTGAAGATAACATTGAACTCATATTTAAGCAAACAAACTTATAAGTGTATCTATTGATTTTATTCTAAAAAGCAAGATAAAATCTGAAAATATACCCACAGATGCTGAATTTGGATTTCCCTAGCCACATAGTCTGATTTCAATATGAAAACTCATTCATACACTCTAAGTTTGCAGAACATTTCCACATAGGACATTCCTGTCAGTCCCAGTCTTATGAGTCAAGGTTCCCAGTGACAAGCAAGTTGAGACCGACAGTTTGAACTGCTTTTTTAAGTGGACATAGCTATTGCTAAGAGCTGGAATTCAAACCAAGAAAATGTGGAACTCCAGTTAACATTTCATTAACCAGAAAGTGTAAATCATGTATGTACTGTACAGGAACTCTTCATCCTCCATACTAGTATACATCTATTCACATGTATTGTTCCTCATTCCCAAATGAAATCTCAGACGTTGCTCTCACGGATCTTCTTCAAAGTTTCTGAATCCAAATTAGCAAAGAATGAGAACACCATGAAAAACAAAAAAGATCCACAAAGACCCAACCTCTGATAGTCTCATACTCCCACTAGTGCCCCACCCCCTTGGCATTTTCATCCACAGTAGAGCTACGTAACAAGCTAGCCAGCTTTGGGTGATTTGTTAGGCAGCAGTCGTAGCCATGGGTAACAGATGCACATTGCTTTCTGTCAGACACAACTTACCTGCCTTTGTTCTCTGAACACATCCGTCTTGAATGAAGGAATAATTTGGATGATTAAGTGGTCTGTGTTTAAGAAACTAAACTCCAAAACACAAACTCCTAGCAAGCACATCAATAAGCCCTCACTATAATGTAATATAAATCAATCTCCTCCCAAAAAATGAAAATCTATTCCTCTGTGACTACAGCTCACAATCAAATTGATCCTTTTGCCTGATTTGGCCTTTTCCCCCATCCCCAATACAACCATCAAGCAATCTGATGATCGAAAAACGTTCACACATTTCTTGCTAAAATCAATTTTCAGTGTAATAAATTGCACTGCCAGTGTGATTAAAGCAATTTTACCTCAGTGTCTCCAGTGGTCCATAGCCTAATATGCTCTAACATTAGAGACCCACATTTGTCATTCTCTAGGGTAAAGAAAAGAAAGAAGCAGAATCATATGGTTCTTACAGAGCTAGAAGAAGCAATTATCTATTTGGAAATAAATTACCAGCTTCATTTGACCTAGCATTTTTCTACGATCTTTTCTCCAAATGTAAAATAATGTATACAACTTTATCTTAACAGAAATTATTATTTTTGTTGAACTCATGATGTCCCGGATGACACTGTAGCCATGCCAGAAACAGACAAAATCCTCACAACACTTATAAGCTAAGTAAAAAATTCATTTTTCACCTGTGGTTCTGTCTCATTCTTCCTCCCGCAAACAAGCCATGGGCTTTCTGCTTCATTAAAATAAACGTACACACTGAAAACAGGATTAAATAAGAGAAAACTTTGCCATCATGCAAAATGAAATTATTTGTGAAGACTATATTAGCAAATAAATACATAAATGTTATATTAAAAATATCACCAATGAATTAGAGTCTAGGTAAAATGGTACTAAGATTCTGATAGGTCTTGCTGTTCCATTTCAATTTTCCAGAAAGGTGTTGAGAAAGCATTTGAAGCTATACACAGAGGAATACAGCAATGCTCTTTGCACAATCATGATTGCAGAAAGAATGGATGATGTTTTTCACCTCTACTCATTAACAGCTGGATAGGAGCAAAAAAAAATACTTAAAATCAGTGTCCAATATGCTTTGCAAATGGGACAGTGATATCTTGCTGACCTAAACGTTTACAAAAGAATTAAAAGGCAATTAGAAATGCAAAGCCTTTCTTTCTCTGATGCCAGATATATTTAGCAGGGTCACCTGGGCTGAGGTGAATGGCTGTGTGTCTCTTGATGGTAGGAGAACCTGAATAAATACAGTTCCCATTAGCTTGCAAAGAGCTGCTTCTGTGTGTGGACACTAGAGTCTAGAGTCCAGAGAGCTATTTCCCAACTCACTCCATATTCTATCACCCCCAGACAAATATACCATGGAATACTGTTGAAATTGTGCTTGGAAAACTACTAAAAATATATTAAGTATCTTTAGCATCCAGTTTTAGTATGCTCTCTCTTCTTTCAGGGAAAACACTGCCTTTTGACAAAGGACAGAAGAGACGAGGACATGCAGCAATTCTCCAAATGTCTTCCTTTGTTTGTTCTGGCATCTTGTAGAAGCTCTTTGCCCAGAAGGTGCCCTGTAGAATCATTACTGATTACAACTCAGGGAAGTACTGGTGCAGAGAAATACGATCTGCTTTTGCTAAATGAATGTTCAAATAAGATGAGCTGGCTCTACTGTGAAGACGCCCCCGTGACAGACAGTGCCATTTCAATCATTCTGGAACTCACAGTGCTTTCCTTGAAGACAGATTATAGCACTGCAACAGTTTGCCAGTCATTCATTTTCACTGGAGCCAAGTGTCACTGCACTTTCAAGGGGACTTGATAAGAATGTTAGGTCAACAGATATGCCTTTGATAATACTCATTACATTAATTAAATGGAAAGCAATAACTTGAAACAAAAGCGAGCTACATAAGGTCAAAGAAAGACGTTGGTTTTCCTACCACTGATTATACTGAGTGCCTCAGATCTGATGCTTAACCATGAAACATCCTTATGGAGAAAAAAGCTCTAAAGCTTTTTCAAAATTTATAGATGTAGAAAGCCTTAGGAAACTATGAAATGTGATGCAACCAAAAGGGATGAAAAAGTGTGATAATACTTCAAAAGGAGACAGCTATGAAATTACACAATGAATAATAACATGCATGTCTTTCTTATCTCAGTCTCAATACACATGGTGAATGTAACTATGAAGTTACTTCAAGATTTGACCCAAAGCAACACAAACAAAACAAAAACTAACTCAGAAACACGTTTTCTTCTCCTTGAATGTTTTCCATAGAATAAGATACAAAAGGAGGAATGGATGAACAGTGAAGAAATAGATGACAAATGGAATAGAACTGAAGGAAGTGTGTGTGTGTGTGTGTATGTGTGTATGAGAGAGAGAGAGAGAGAGAGAGAGAGAGAGAGAGAGAGAGGGAGAGAGGGAGCATTTACATTGTTTAAAGTTAATCTGATTAATTCTTAAGTAAAATGAGGGAACTAGGACAAAGTTGGTAAAATGTCATATATGGTGACTTGAATTTGTGAAAAAGACGCTGACACAGCTTAATAATCTTGAAATGTCTGCATCTCTTACCTCTCATTCATGGCAAGACCTGAAACCAACATTTACACTCTGTACTCGGCACCAAGTTAGGTGTTTTCACATAGGACCGTGCACATAAATTTCAGAATCATCACTTCCATGCCACAAAGGAAGAAACTGAGTCTCTGAGAAGGAAATTAGTTTATTTAAATTCACACTCTAAATGACACCAGAAAAACTAGCACCCAAGTTATTCTGAATCTAACTTCAGTTTGCTTTCTTTGCATCCATGCTAGAAGGACTAAAGAAATGAACACTAAACCAGTGGTCCTACGTAACAAGGTTACTTCTTGAGTGCCATCGTGCTGATATTTCCCATAGAGATTCTAGCAAATATAATGTGGGCAACTAGCCACAAAGTTTGTAGAATAACATCTTTATCTTACTTTGTTATATCCTCCAAAGTTGAACTTTTCTTTATTCACTATGTACTTACTAAGCATGTACATAATGTGCCAGGGATTATCCTAGGCATAAGGTAACAGGAGAGGATGATACAGAGCTACAAGCAAAGCCAGTCGGTATGTCTGTTGCTGGAGAAGCAATGGTTGCTGTGGACCCAGATGAGGGTGCTCTGGTTTAGATGTAGATGTCCCCCCTAGAGCCTCGTGGATTCAGATATGGGGCTTTGGGTTGTGGAGTTGCTGCAGCTGACTCGATATTGGGTGGTGGGACCTGGCTGGAACAGGCACGGCACTGAGGCATAACCTGAGAGATGTATCTCCCTCACTGCTCCACCCTTCACTCTCGGCCTCCCAGCCACGGTGAGAAGAGTGGCTTTCCTTAGCCAGATCCTTCCCCCGTGAGCCTTCTAAAGTGTGAGCCAAAATAAAACTCTCCTCCTTGAAGATGTGAGTGTCAAGGAGTTTGTCCCAGTGCCAAGAAAGCAACTAAGACAGAGGGCTCCAATCCTAGACTTGGGATCAGAGAAGCATCCAATGGGAGAAGAGTTGAGGTCTGAGGAACGGAAAAGGATGAGAAGAAAAACAGGGCTGAAAAAGAAATGGGCCACAAGTTGTACAGAGAAGTTTGCATTTTATCCTACACTCAGTGGTGCAGCCATTTAAGAGTTTCACGTGGAGAACACACCTTTTTATTGCAGAATGGTACATCTGATTGCAGAGGGTGAAGGAACTGGGAGGAATGACGCAGGCAGGTAAGGGATGAGGCTGTTGGAGTAGAGTGAAAAAGGACAATGTGCAGAGGGCATGGGGAGTGAAACCATGATCCATGCTTAACCATGTCTATGATCACGTGGCCGGAAGTGATGCAATGATGTCCTCGGGGAGAACTGACTGAGCAAGGGGAAGTCCACACACAGAGGGAACAATTTGGAAAGGGAATGAGGAAAGAACATTTTAGAGAAGCTGAGTTCGGGTATCTAACACACAGTCTAGGGCATAGAGGAGTGGCCTGGGCTACACATAAATTATTAGGGTTTGCAAAGCACATCTTTGAAAAGCAGTACGAACTGAACTTTCTTCCAATTTCCTTAAAGTATGAGTAATTGTTACAGAATTGATTCTTTAAATTTATACCTTTTCCAATTTTTGCCAAAGAAAAGTTATCATGTTGGGGAAAGAGGTTTATCTGGGGTTTGTGAAGCACTACACTGTAATCCCCAACTGACCATTAATAGCTTAAAACTTTTGAGTATGGCCATTCTGCTGTGTAAAGAGAAATTTGGGAAAGTCATAGGCTATGATCATACTGGAGGCTTCCAACGAAAGCCTTGGAGTAAAAACATAATTAGAGGCAATAAAACCTACTTTACTTGGATATTGATTCCAAAGACAGCCCATATAATGCAGACTTTCCAAAGCGTGTCATGGAAAGATGAGCCAGAACCATGGGACGGTATGGAGATTCCTTGGAGCCAACAGATGGTGGCTAGGAAAACTGTGAAATTTAATGAGCCCAGAGTAGCCTTGTAAGTGAGCCAGGCTCAAGAGAGTGATAACCAGATGCCACTCACTGGCCCCATATTGATAATCTGCTTTCAACTTTAACAGCTTGTACAGATGAACAGCATATTCTCAGGGCGGCTAGAAAGAAATACCTTGGCTGAGTGGTAAGTCCCTAGGACTTTCAGAAACTTTGTTTTCGATTTAAACTCCTCATCTCTATAGCTGAGGGGGCTCTCCTGGCCACCATCAAGAATCCAGGATTCTAAAGTGGATTTTCTGTGTTACACAGCACTAAGCTCTAGTCCCATTATCAGGAGGAAAAATGGGGAAAGTCCTCTTTCCAAACCAAAGTAGATGTAAGATATGTGAAAGTCCATTCCAGTGCCTGGTTTCCCCACTGCTTTCAACAATTCAATTCTGTACAAAGATTTGGTTAAGGTAGAAACTGTTGGCTTTGCTGCATGCTGGAAGTATCTGATATCGTAGGGAAAATTACTTTCATTTGTATCAGTTTCTTACACACATGTCCTGACATGACACCCCAATCCAAGTGAAGTGCAAATGTATTCACACACAGGTGCACACATACATCACACATATGCACAGCAATTTTTAAATGGACCGAATTAAAACCACAAGACTTTTTCAAGGTTTACTGAGGTCAAAACTTTTCCTTCAGGAAAGTTTTTGTCTTATATATTTTTTAAACAGAACTGCAAATGGATCTTTGTGATTCCAAAAAACAGCAAGGTAAAGAAATCAGACAAATGTTGAAGACATTAACCTGCATGACAAGTTCAGCTAGCTGCAGCTATTATCTTGACCACTTTGAAGATTCTTCCAAACTGGTTTCCAAGGGCTCTGCTCCAGGAGTTGAACATATTTACCAGGGATGGATGAAAGAAGTTTGTATGCTTTACAATAAACTGCTTGTATAATCACAGGCCACGGTTCTAGAATTTCATGAATATAGACATACTGTAATTTATATTTGTAACCCAAGGAAATCCACATGATCCACAAACAACCTTACTACTACTAGCACTGTTGAATTTGAAAGAAGCAAGCATCTATGTCTTAAACCACACACATATACAATAAAAAGCAAGCATTAATTGTTATAATCAGCACAACAGGATGCTGGCATGTAGTATACCCAAGAATCTATATACTCATTTATCCGATGCTGAACTATAGCAGGTACTGTTCAGGTGATTACGGTGCAAAAATTAAACACTGCCTTCCTGCAAAAACTTGGTAGTCTGAACAGGAAGATGGGTGATGGATGACTTCAATACAGTGTGTCGGGTTCCATGTGACAGACAGGAGGTGTTGTGCAGAACCGGAGGGGTCTCAGAGGAGATAAATCTGAAGGATGTACAAGATTCAGCCAAGAACTTACAGTAGCTACTTTCTGAAAATGATCCTTGTTTTTATGTATACAAGAGCAGTCTAAAACTTTGGCAAAATGACAGTGGCCTTGGTATCCTAGCTGAAGTCAGCGGCCCCAGCAACTGCTTCACTACTTGAATCCATTTTGCAAAGTGTGAGGCTACACGAGCTGGCTTTGAACATGCTCAGAACTTTCCATCCCTGCTTCTCTGACCCCTCGGAGACACATATCTGAAAAAGTACGTTTCTATTTTAAGGATATGGCATATGCACACTGAAAAACTTCTTTTTGAATATTAAACTATAATCCTTCTCCATTAAGTAATCAAATGGCTAAAGTTTCATCACAGTAAGCCAGTGGAAAAATTGCTGTCTTAATACTAAGTGTGGTTTGGCTGATCCACTCATGTTAGGCTTATTAAGACCCACAAACCTCTCTATATTTTCTTCTAGTTCCGCAGGAACTGCATGTAACCAGCTTTTAAAATATCTTCCATAATTACCTTTCAATAACTCCTTTCCTTAGTTTAAGGTCATTATAAGAGTGATGAGCTTATGAGCAATCTGCAAGGGCTTTAACTGAACGTGTCAAATAGCAGATGGGGGAGGGTAACATGCACTTTGTAGTGGGCTGTTCTTCATATGGGAAACTGGGGCAACAGACTTGCCTCCACTGAAGCTCAAGCAATCTTATCTTCCCCCCACACCCTTCGTCTGAGGACAGCACTGATTTTCTAACTGGTCTCAGGTCCTTCTGCCTCCTTCCGTACCCTTCACCAGTGCATAATAACTCTCTATAACACATGAGGATGGTCTAAAATGCCTTCCTACCCATGGGGTAGTCTAAATTCTAAATTCCCCACATCCATCTCCTCTCCCAGCTATAGACATACGTGAGAAGCTGACCAGCGTTTTCCCACTTGTGGTGTACGTCCTGCCCCATGCTCCATCTTCCCACCACCTGGGGCACAAGTGGCCTTCTGGATTTTGTGAAGCAGCATCTCCCTATTCATCCTTTGGAAGCAAAGGTCAGTTTCAAGCCTGCCCCAAATGCACTGCAAGACTCAGTTCTCCGTGCCCAGGGAACATGCCAGACTCTGCTCTCCCCTGCACTTGGCTCATTTTGGGGACATTCTCTGTCTAGATGTCTTTCTCACCCTTTACAGGGAGCATCTAGATGTCTGGACCCAGGTCCTTGTCACCTGGTTAGTGAGCCACTGGGATGGCCTCCATATATCCTCAGCTTCTAGAACGAGGCCAACAGGGTCTCTTCCCCGGCACTGAGGAGGAAGCAGTGCTGGAGAGGATACCTGGAGAGGACTCCAGTGCCTCTTGGAGAGGAACAGCATGTCAGCAAAAAGCCTCTGCAGTGTCAGGCACTAGGTGGCTTTAAAGCTTGTTTATAATAAGCAGCTCATAAGGTTTGTTTCCACCTCCAAGCTTTATTCGTGGGACTGCGGGAGACATGATAAAACTGCAGGAATTTTACAGAGAAGCATTGTCCAGTTTGTTAAAGTAAATTAAGATGGAGACTAGGCCTGTAGGACTCCTGAGCAGACACAGCCACTCAGCGTTCCTCAGTTCCATAATCCTTGCCAACATGAGTAAAACCAAACTCATACTATGTCTCATACATGCCCGTGCTAAACAAAATAGAATTTAATCTAACGTGTATCACTCAGAAGCAGGGAACAAACCTGTACTTCTAGAGCAAGAGGCCTTCCCATGGGATAGACCAGATGAGGCAACTGCAGGCTGTAATAAACATGCACTTCTCTGCCTGTGTCTGACTGAGAAAAGCACCCCTTACACTCCCTCGGTGGCACTCATGAAGAACTTCTGGCTTGGTGCTGCCTGATTCATGAATCAATCATCATTTGCTCAAATAAACCATGGTTCAGTTTCCTTCATAAAAGGCTGCAATGAATACAGGAACATGTCTGTAAACAAAGATGGTGTCCCCTGGCAGACAAGGGTCCTGTAAACATTGGCACCTAATTAAATCAGGGTATCAAGGGCCTTTTTCCACTATGCTGTTGGAGACTTCTCTCCTATTTATGGACAAAACTTAGTACAGAGCTTTTTACCTCATCTGGGGTCGAAATCATACCTGGATCTAAACATTAGACTGGCTGGCATGTCATTGGGCACTGAGGGGTGAGAAGCAATTAGGCTTCAGGGACACAGGGAGCTGCTCTAATGGGGGTGGGGGGAGTGGCTGGTAGTGGGAAGTCCCCGAAGAACAGGGGCTTTATAGGGACCATCCAACTTTCTCCTCAGGACACCTTGTAGGTGAGAATCTGAGACAGAGAGAGGAGGGGTGGAGTAAACTTGCCTACAGAAGACTGATATTCTCAGAAAAGGAAAAACTAACAAATCAACCCTAGGTGCTTGCTATGTGTGTGTGGTCTCTACCCAAAACCTGTCTTAGGTGGCTACAAATTCTCAGGGCAGCTTCTGTCTCCTGCCTTTTCTCTCTTTGAGAAAGAGTATTTTTTCCTCATTTGAACAAGCTCCATCTCCAGTTTGAAAACAGTTTTTTTCTAAACGTTATTCCTTAAATAGTCACAATCAAACTTTCTCTCTTTTCTTTAATGAGATGATCGATTTTAGGGTAGAAGGAGGAAGTAGGCCTGGCGAAGAACTCAGGATCATTCCTCATTTTCCATCTTTCTAAAAACAAAAGGCTACTAAGTAAGTTCATAATAAATTCAGTTATGGGCATCTTAGAAATCTCCCTCCCAGGGAAGAGTAGTAGCTTTAGATCTGAGCTTTTGTTGGCAGGTGAGAGGCGGTGGACAGAATGGCCATTAGTGTGGTGTTAGGGCTGGAGAGAGACCTCAGCTCTAGAGCTTAGTAGGAAAAGATACCAAGCAATGCAGAAAGTCATCCTACCCTGCTGTGAGAACCAGAACTGACAGGGAAAAAGCAAATGGATCAGGACAGTTCCCAGAGGCTGCGTCTCCCCAAGCACAATCTGTACATGTGGGACGTAATTTGATGTATTTAGCAACTTAACCAACATTTACTGAGCTTGCCCATGTGTGAAGGCCTTTGAGGGCAAGACCTGGGAGAAATCCAGAATTCTACATGGTGTTTGGTTTATAGTCTCAGAATCACCACCCAGCTGGGAAAAGCAGGCACCAGTAGGCATAATTCAAGCAGCCTACACTACAAGCTACCATGGAAGTGACAAGCACTAAAATACCATTGGTGCATATCAGGGAAGTGCTATTTCCTGTAAGAATCTAATTTTTCAGAAGTCTGCTCTATTATTCAAACTGATCTTTTGAACGAACATTTCACCCTTAAGCAGCAATCAATAATTCTTGTTTAATAATTCCAGTTCTTGTTTGTGAGGAAACAAGCCAGCTTTGCCTAAAGCACATGGGGATTTTTTCAACCCCACGATATGATGTGCAGAGCTCAGGATGCGTGCTGCAATCTTTTCTAAACACATCAAGGCTGAAAGCAGGAAATGCAAGGACTACTGCCCCCACAAAGTGGTTTATAAAAATTGGGTACCGGGTTTACACGAAAGGGGAGGCATGGAGCCCCTGTGATCTGAACTCAAATCCCAATCTAACTTGCCCATTGACTGCTTACTGACAGTGAGATTTCTCACTTCATCTTTTTTTGCCTGAATGGTTTCTGTTGTTGTTTGTTCTGTTTTGTTTTCCGTTGCTTTAGTGCATTCAACTCATAGATTGGAGGCTGAAAATTCAAAAGGTATAGCACCAGCTCTCACATGTGGCAGATGACATCATTTGGCCTCAGTTTAACATTGAAATTGGGACAATAAATACCCATATATCAATGGCTGTTTTGAAGAACAAATGAAATTAATCTGTGAGATTGGCTCAATATGATACTCAGCGGAAAGTAAGGACTTACTTATTATTATTCTTTCCTCTTACAATGCAGTACTTAGAACACACAAACATATAAAATGCAGATAACAAGCTGGGATGATAAGCATACCCGGCACTTACGATGGCCCTTCTGAAGAGAGGAAATGGGCCTCCACCCCCAAATTGAGTTCCAATACTGAGCTGATGGTAGCTTACACAGCAAGAGGGGGGAAGCTGATCATACACACGAGGAGGCCTTCTGCGGCAGGGAGGACAGGCTTCCCAAGCAGGTGCAAAAGTGGACCACGAGCAAGGAGAGGAGACCGAGATGGGGTTTTATACTAGTTCAGGGGTGGAAGGCAGATGAGGATTCCTTCTGTGGCTTCCTGCTGACATGGAGGGAGCACTGGGCTTGTCTTACCCACTTACTCAGATGTAGGCAGGAAATTTAAATGGTGTCCACGTCACACAACTGGAAATGCAGTCAGACCCTTCTTTTCTGGAATCTCCAGGCCTTCCAAATCAATCCATATGGAGCTCACTGAAGAGAAGTCTGCCCTCCTAACATGCATTTCGTATTTTATTTTATTATTTTATTATTTTATTTGTACCGGGAATCAAACTCAGGACCTTGCACTTGCCATGCAGGCATTTGTGCCGCTGAGCTACATCCCCAGCCCCCATTTCATGTGTTTTAATTTTCAGAATCCCACATCTATTTTTAGACAACCCATCTTTCCTCCACAGAAGTAAACGTGCACAGAAATACTTCATTTCCTTGGGTTTATTTTTCTTGAAAACAAGTAACTATTACTATGACAGAGGAAGAGAAGAAAGCAACACTTTTCAAACATAGCCTCGTTGTGATTTAAAACCAAAAAGCTCAGAGCAAGCAGAGTCTGTCAGTTGAAAAGTTTTATCCAGGGGGCTCCAAGGAGAGAGACTGTCTCTGAACTGACCCTGACAGAAGTAACAAACCCACCTGCTCCGGACCATTGTATCCCCACGGAAATTCGAAAGCAACATAACATTTCAGTAGCTACCACACATTTCACCTCACCCAGGTGTTGCTGGCCATCCTGCTGGGTTATTGTGGCTATCACTGAACATTCTTTGAGCACTGGCTAAGGACTTAGGTCCATGATGTCATTAATACTCCTATCGGGTGGTCACTAGACTATTATAATCCACGTTTTACAGGTGAAGAAACAGAACAGAGCTGACCATTCTATACTATCATATAAATACATAAAATTAACAATGTCTTGTTTTGTTTTACCATCCTCGGACCAGGCATGGACTCAGTCACATTTTAAGTGTTATTTCAAACGATTAAACATCCAGCAGAGGAGGAAGTTATGCAGTGTTACCTCTTTGATTTTAGGGCAAGCAATATGTACAAACAACAGTGAGTACCAAGCAGACTGCTTTGGCTGGGAAGAGTGATGAGTCAGTAGGCAACTGGCCGCAATAAGTTCTAGCTTGTGTGTGGAGTACCAAACAAAGGGTAAGTCCTGGAACAAAATTTTCCCACCAAAACGGGTCAAGCACTGAATCAGAAAAGTTCCAAAACAGCCAAATACCAAGGTATGACTGTAATTTCAATTTTGAAATAATATGGCTAGAAAATAAGTCTATTTTTCTGTATAGAGGAAAGGCCATAAGAAGAGAAAACTCTTCAGTATTTCCTAGTGTATAATCATAACCAACTTTTCAAAACTGTTGAATTCTCTGGGATAAATGATGTTAAAATGAAGAATAAATAATGGCCCATTATATCTTTATGGGGTCCTTCAAAACAGAAATCCCTGTTTAATTTTTAAACATCTCTTCACATTGAATGGAAAACATTTTTCACATGAACCTTACAAAAATAATTTGATTTCTGAAACAGTCACAGTGAATTTTTTATTTGATATTCCCAAGGGGCCTCAATATCACTCCTTATAATTTTGGACACCCATGTGATCATACACATAGCTACAAAAATAATGATTATATTTTCCTCTTCTCAGTGGAGCTTGAATTTTCAAAGAGACAGTATGAGTGACAGCATCAATCTGAATCAAAGAACACAACTCATTACTTCACTATGAACCAGAAAATTTTTCTATGCATTTTACAGATTCATATCCAACAAAAAGCTAAGAGAAATAAAACTGTATATAATTATCAATAGGTTTTTTTAAAAATTCATATAGGTTTTACAAATACAATTTTAACATCCAGGTATCTATTATCTTTGTAAAGCTGTAAAGCACTTGTCTAAATCTACTAATAGAAGTTCAGCTTCACTAACAGTTTTATCTGTAGCTTTCCTTTATAAAATTGACACATCACAAACATGTATTCTGATGGACTTGGCAGTTGTATGTCTGCTGTTTTCAAAGCCAAGGTCCTCATCAAACTTGGTGTAGGCTTTACATACACCTGTGAATACCTAGACAGGAGTTTAATCAGGTGGGAAAGATCATAACAGGGTACAAAAACATCTTGTGGGAAAATAAACAACCCCTAAGAAATGTTAAGAGTGCTTGCAAAATTGGAATCAAAGCTTAAAAGACGTCACTATTATCTTAGTGGCAAAACATGGATAAATCTATTCAGCAAGGTGCTTAAACTAAATTGCAGGGCCTGAAATAGGGTTATCTTCACAAATTGGGTAATTGCCTGCCATCTATAAGCTAGGCTTTGACCAAATAGCTATAGACGACATATAAAAGGCAATTTATTGCAAAAAGTAAGCTCTATTAAAGAATGAGAGGATTAGGCCGTGGTTCTATGCCACCACCTGCTCTTTGTTGCTGGAGGACTTTGGCTTGTTTTCTCACATGCCAGTGCTCCCCTGTCTTGAATAGAGCTAGCAGGGTCTGCTCAGTGTTCATGCTATGCACATGTGAAAACATATACCATCCTGCCATCCCACCTTGCCAATAGTAGGAAGTCTACACACCATGAGAGGGCAACAGAACTAGAATTACCTCTGAGCAAAACAGGAAACATTAATATCCAAACCAACCCTTTTGATTTAGGCAAAATTAAACACGGCTTGCCTCAAGGTGATGAATAAAGTTTTATTATTTAAGGCACTTTTATAAGAAGCCTGGAAGTTTCAGTTCTTAACAACTTTCTGTCTAAGAATAAAGCTGAAAGAAAATAAGTTTCTAGCAAAGTACATTTTAAGTTACTATTTTAGGGGCTGTAAATTGACCCAGTCAAATCCAGTATGTACAAGCACACATAAACAACAACATTGCCACACTATTCCTATCATGGGCCCATACTTATCTCTCTGCATCATCCAAATTAAATGTATAGTTGTTAAGATGCCTTCAAAATAGAAATAATTAAAGCACAAACAACAGCTTACAGACTGACAAATTGTCAGATTTACATTTAGGTTTTACAGGGCTTGTAAAATGGCAAGTCAGATGGTAAAACCTGTTTATAAAAAATGGTACAAGCAGCTTCAACAAATGCTACAATCTGTTCAGTTAATGATGCTTAAGATATTTAATTTCTCATCTAGGTTTTTTTAGGAAAACAGATTCATCCCTGAAAATCCACAGCAAAATATACCCCACGGGATAATACTACTTACAACAGAAATGGTAATTAACAAAAAAGGGTGGAAGGCTGGTGACTTGGCTCAGTGGTACAGAGCTTAACTAGTACGTGCAAGGTCTTAGGTTCAATTCCCAGCACCAAAATAAATAAATAAATAGAAAAAATAAATTACAAGGATAGAGAAGCAGCAGGAAGATTGGTTTTAGAGGGAGACAAGCAGAAATAGGTTAAAGAGAATAAGAGAAGGAAAGAAGAAAGAATGTGAAATCAACCAAAGCAAAGTCAAAATACATGAGGGTTTTTAACAATATTTTTGCAAATGCAGTGTTTTTAGTAAAAATTAATATACAGTTGTGCAAAGAAATAATTCCTTTAGATGATAATTTTCTATATTAAATACAGTCTCATGATTCATCATAATTCTTCTGTAAATTATGCCTACATAGGTGCCAAGTGTAAAATGATATTAATCTATTTTTCAGCAGTGAGAGTACAAATGAGACAAAAATGAGGACGAACTCTCTTTGTTTTGAGAGACTAAAAGCCTGGAAATAGAGGCAAGATATGCACAGAGATTTCAAGGTAAGTCGACTTTGTGTCGGGAAAGTCTAACTACAAAATCGAACTAGTAGAAAAGACTAATTTGACTACATATATTTTTACTTTTTTCTATCTTCGTAACTAAAAGTATAGAATTTGTGATTATATAGTAGATATGTATTGGGAGTTTTTATCTATATTAGCACTGTCATCAAATACACTAGTAAAACTTTCACTATACACTAGCATAAATTTCACATTTTTTCTGAAGGCCTGCTGATCTGTCATACCTACCACCTATCGATGAACATTTTTTTTTGTTGTTTTTTTTTTTGGGGGGGTTTTTCTCAGGTATCGGGAACCGAACTCACGACCTTGCGCTTGCCAGGCAGGCGCTTTTGCCGCTGAGCTAAATCCCCAGCCCCTATCGATGAACATTGACTGCATCTATAGAAAAGAAACTCTGCAATTTTAAATGTTTGAATTTGAAAGTTCAAACCATAAAGGTATCAGAACTCTAGAAAGTGACTTGAACTATATCTGCAATGAAGATAGTAATAGGGCTACGCAACTGTCTGAAGAAGGGGGATGAACTCAGTGGTACAGCACTTATGCAGTATGCACAACACCACAGGTTCAATTCCCAGCACCAGAACAAATTCATAGGAAAATAGTGAAACCACCCACCACCTGCCCTGCTCCTCAGTAATCTCCTCCGTTCACTGTCACTCAAGCTTACTCAAGTCCTAAATCGTTTCAGCGGGGCTCCTAAGTCCTCTCTTTTATCCTAAGAAATATTTTAAGGGTACTGATCTCATCCAGGTCCCTACCCCGCCGCGGCTCATGTGGCTTCCACGCTGGCCCCTCCCCTGTGATTACCAGTCCCTTCCTTCTGTGTTTAAATCAAAATCTCTCCCTGTCTCAGGGCAGCTGGACCTCCACTCACTGGCTGCTGCTTCTGGTCTCCTCTGTCTCTTCCTTTCTGTCCCTAATTAGCTTCTTGAAGCTGTGGGATATACTGGTTCATTCTGATAAAGCATTTCTCAAAAGGTGTCTGCAGACCACCTTCTATTTAGCATCCGGAGGGGTGATTTTAAATGTGGCTTCATTACTCCCACCAGACCTCCTGGATAAGAGTTTCTTTGAGTAGAGCACAGT
Source organism: Chinchilla lanigera (assembly GCF_000276665.1). Lineage (NCBI taxonomy): Eukaryota > Metazoa > Chordata > Mammalia > Rodentia > Chinchillidae > Chinchilla > Chinchilla lanigera. The sequence continues at coordinate 5,864,444 of NW_004955453.1, read as the reverse complement.
AATTCATATTTTTAGCAAGTTTCCAAGATGCTTCTTAAATAAATTTTGATGACCCCTCCTCTCTATCCTCAGTACTCAGTCTGCTGTGAACTTCTCAGGCATGGCTTTTCTTCTCAAAAATCCTTTGAATCTTTTCCAAGATCCTCAATAAGGTTTCCCACATTCAAACTCAGATCCTTTTCCCAACCACTTTGCTGGGTCCTCGCTGCTCTTTCCTTGTTCTTTGCTTGTCCTCACAATGACATCATCTTCACCTCACTCCCCACCTCTCAGAAAGGTTCCCTTCTTCACCCTGGGCTCCCTCTTGCTCTCTCATTGTGAGTGTTCTCTGTGGTGGAATCCTGCCTTTTCCAGGTCCTTTTCCAGGTTTTCAAAATCATGTTGACCCTCTTCTCAAGGGAGGCATCCTCTCCTGACTCCCGAAACTTTTACACTTCCAGCTCCCAAACGTGTGTCTCCTATACTCCTTCCTGCATTCTCGCTACACATCCCAAATGATCTGACATTTAGCTCCCCTTGTTTATGCGCTGTCCCTCCTACTCTCCATGTGCAAAATATACGATGATTCTGTGATGACTAATGCTGTGTGATCACTTGCCTGGGCAGTCTTAAGATATTCTTCTGGGTGTGTCCATGGTGGTGTTTGCAGAAGGCATTCTTACGTGAATCTGCAGGCTCAGTGAAATAGATCATCTACCCCAGTGTGAGTGAGCCTCATTCAACTCACTAGCAGCTAGAATAGGGCAAGAAAATGCAGCAAGGGAGAATTTGCTTCCTGCTTGAGCTGGGACACCAATCTTCCTCGATGAGTTCCCGAAAGCAGGATCCTAGGTGTCCTACGGACACAGAGAGCCAGGCTGAGTGCAGCTAGTTCCCTCAGAAGCCATAGATCTTGCTGTGGAAGACCTACAGTTACAAGAGGACATAAGCAACAGATAGGACCTCAAGGCTACACAGACAGTGGTAGGCACCTGTCTTAGTCACTTTCTGGACACTGGGACAAAATGCCCAATGCCCACAATTTAAAGAAGAAGAGGTTTGTTTGGGCTCATGTTGTCAGTCCACAGTCAGCTGGCTCCAAGGCAGAAAGGCCGTGGTGGAAGGGTGCTGCTGAGAGAAGCTGCCATTTCCTAACAGTCAGGAAGTAGAGGAGAAGAAGGCAGAAGCCAAAGAGGAGAATATGACCTTGTAAGTCACACTCAGAGTGACCTACCTCTTCTGGACAGTCCCTACCTCCTAGTCACACGCTGAGCGACAGATTCATCAAAGCATTAATCCACCAATGAATACAGCACCCCATGACCCAGTTGCCCTTCAAAAGCTCAACATCTGAGTATATGGGCCTTTCCGGGGCCTTTTCTAGACCCAGACCATAACAGTACCCTAAGGTCGTTATAGATACAATGCTTTCATGTTCAGTGACAAAACAGAGAGCCAGCCAATCAAGAGGTCCTACGTGGGTAATGTAATGTGAAATGCGGTCACACCGAACCTAAGTATTTTCCAGGGTAGTAACAGTTGAAAAGGTTTTTCCAAGGAAGTAAACTGAAGATTCATCCTGTTGCTGGATTAGGAAACTCAATATGTATTTCTATCAGATGTGAATATATTTTAACTCTTGTTCCCCAATGTTTTTATAAAGAAGAGAATAGAAGAGAAAAGAAAAGAAAAGAAAAGAAAAGAAAACTGCTTTTCTGAGAATAATGAGGAAAGTTGGAGAAAATGCCGAGGTAAATGGAATTTAAATAAAAATAGTTTATAACATTGCTTAAGCAGAAAAAGCTATATTAAGCTTCCAAGGTGAGACTGTGTGTGATGCCAAGTGCCTATGTGTAAAATAGAAAGGAAGAAAATAAATTAAAAATAATGAAAGGTGGTTTGCTCAAAAGACCACCTTGTATTTTCTCAAATTATTGAAATCAGTTACCAAAGCAAATGTATGAACCTAGTGAAGAAGCGGAGGACTAGGGCTGGAATTTCAGTAGCAGAAAGGCCTCTTTGGGAATTTTCTGATTTGCAAGGCTGCTGTAAAGCTTGTTTTATTCAAAATATTTGCTTATTGTCTCCATTTATCCGTATTTAATAAGTCTCTTTAAAGACACAAAGGCATGTTTTTCAATTTTAAAGAAAAAGTCTTTAGTAGTTTTTTCAATCTGTTGAGCATACATTCTTGGAGAAATAAAAGATGGTAAAACTCAAAAAAAGTTTCATCACAATTCTCTCTTCCCTCTGTCATTGTCCACCCTTTCATCATCCCTACCCAGTTCCACTCGGCTTTTTATAGTTTGTTCTCTGTTCCCCACTGAGACACAAATCTCTCCTTCCTGAGTGCTGATGGTGCTCAAAGCATCCCAGGGAGAGTTAAGTGCTAGACAGTGCTTGTCCTTCCTTCAAGTTCAAAATGGGATCTTTAGCAGCTCGCACTGTTCCAATGGAGGAAATACAGACTGGCATAACAGAGAAGTAAAATGAGACAAATCTTCCTTTGTGTTCTTTTAAGAATCAAGAAGCCAATGTTAAGCAAGTAGAGCCCAGGCCCAACCCCTCACTGAAGCTACCTAGTCTTTACTGTATGAGGGGAGTACTTTCCAAGGCAGAAAGAGCCTCAGATATTCCAGAGCAGAGTGCTGAGGGCACACTCACAGGGGGGCGAGAGAGGAAGGGATGGGCAGGGAATGCTGGCACGGGAGCTTTCACAGGGGGCCCGGAAGGAAGATGCCCTAAGATTCCACTAGCCAGAAGCAAGGTTGCTGGGCAGTCCAGCAATGAGGAGGGAGGGCGAGGCTGGCAGGGCCTGTCCTGCCTCCGTCTCCTCCAGTCTACCCTCTGTGGGGCACTTCTGCCTCCCAGCAGCTGCCTGGCCAGGAGTAGACTCAGACAAAGTCACAACTTTCATGGGTCGTGTGCAAGAACGAAGAAAAACAAGATACTCATCTCACCACATGTCTTCCTTCAAACCCTCCAGCGACTGCTCAGGATGTGTTAAGGATGTGCTCAGGATGAAGTTAAGGCATTGGAGAGTTTTTCAGCCTGGCTTTGATCTACCTCTGCACCCTCATTTCCACCCCAGTATTCACACAAATGTGATGACTGGCTTCAGCACACACATGCTCACGCACATCTGTGTCTGCACACACCCTGCCTCCTCTCCCTGGAATGGCTGAGCCCCATCCTAGCTGGCAGGACTCACTTTGTGAATATGCACTCGTCCTAAGATGCAGTCCAAATACTACCTCATCTTAAGTGCTTTCCTGGGGCCTCTTCCTAGGGAAACTAGGACAGCAGGCACTTACCCCATAGCAGACTTCAACAAGACTGAAGTTATCAAGGGAGGTAAGATATGGTTCTTCTACTTTAAAAGCTTAGAGTCTTATTAGGGAAAGCCAAATATAAAATAAAAGAATTATAAAGCAACATCCCCACACACTGCAAAGGTACCTATGTTCAGAAGTTGGGATGAAATATTGGGACTTGGGTTGAAATATTGACTATAGCAGAGGCTTTAATCTAGGGGACGAGGAGAAATAAATTTGGCCAGGAGGCTGCAGGCTGATTTATTAGCCACCGGAGAGACCCAGACAAGCTCGGGAGAGGGACAGCGTGCTGACGCAAGTGGCATTTTAGAAGAACTGCTTGGCAGATGCAGGACGAAATCGCTGGAGCAGGGAGATGAGCTCCCCTAAGCTTCCTAGTCCCAAAGTGCAGAGGAGACTCTATTTCATAAAAGCACCTCTTGGCTGCCATTAGCCATATTTATGTCATCAGGGGAAGGCAAGGAATGCATGCTGCAAAAAGCTAAACACCAGACAAGCAAACAAAGTGGAGGTATACGCACAAGGTGGTGCATGTTGGCATTACTGGGCAGCGCAGCCAAAGGGAGCAACATTTACCAAATAGCTGGAGAAAATACCACAAAGTTCTCGAAGCCCGGAGAATCTTGGAGAGAACAAAGTTCATCAAGAAACATTTTCTGTCTAGTACTTCCAGCTGGCTTTTGAGAGCAACTGTTTAATCTCAGTAAAATTCAAGTCAAATGAGGAAAACACAAAATTATAGGCTTCGCTAACAGAAAATGTGCATGAAACCTCAGTGTTCTTTAATATGTATCAAAATTATATTTCCAAGTCTGGTGCTGCCAAAGAATCCATCAAGATCAGCGTCGCCACCACAGGGTAACTGCTCATGGGTGCCAACATTTCAGAGTCTCTTTCAAGCTCTGGAGACAAAGAGGGTGAGGCTCATAGCTGAGCTGTGACGCTGACAAAAGGTGATGTGGGTGGAGAATGCACCCTGCCAGCAAAGAAGAAATGAGCATGTGCACACAGATTTTCCTCTCTTCACCTGCTGCACTAGGCTAAACTGTACCAGGAGATGGACCTCTGTCCCCCACCCAAGCGCTACCCCAGTGACTATGTCACACCCAATGGGAGAAGAAGTTTTGCCAGTGTCATTAACATTACCCATCAATTGATTATAATAGGGGGATCCTCCAGGTGGGTCTGGTCACATAACCCCTGTAAGTGGAGAATGTTCTTCTACACTGCCAGAAGGGGAGGTCCGAGAGATTGGAGCACAAGGATTCCAACGGCTCTGAAGACTGAGTAGGGCACACGACCAAGAATGCTGGCAGCCTCCTGGAGTAGAGCACAGAGTGGCCCCTGGCTAGCGAGGAAACAATGACCTCAGGCCCACAATCACAAGGAACTGAACTCTGCCAATGACCTGAATGACCCTGAAGTAGATTGTTTGCCACATCCTCCAGATGAAACTATGGCTCAGCCAACATCTTAATTTTAGGTTTATAAGACCCTAAGCAGAGGACCTAGCCAAGCCCATCAAAACTTCTGAGTCAGGAAACTGGTGAGATGAGAAATGGATATTATTTTAAGCCACAAAGCTTAGAGGGTTATGTGTTATAGCAGCAACAGAAAATGGACATACTCTCTAAAATATGTTAATCTGATACACGTCAAGTGCTGTACAGAAAGATATTTAAAATGAATAGGTACTTCACTCTAACATGATTACATAAAACAGGTCACTGGACCAGGAAACAAAAATTTAGGAAGACGAACGAATATTTGAACAACAGCAGATTCTGGAAAGGCATCCTAAAGAATGGCTGGCCCCATAGGCAGAATCTCTGCCCTGCTGTTCAGAGAACCCATTCCTTCCCCCGGTCCAACTGAATGCCTTATTTTCTAATAACATAAATATTATAAACCCACACATTCAGTTGAACCTCCCATCAATCATTCATCCAGCCCAATGAGCTCGGGAGTGGCTACTTTACACCTCCACACCTGTGCCAGATATGCAAGGTCAAGCAAGACTTGTTTGGCTATGGTACAATTCATCACGCTTCACTCTGGGCAAAGAAAAGTAAGATCCAATGTCACCAGCAGGTAGCGTGTGAAATTAGATAGGGGAGGGAAGCTTCGGCCCAAAAGCTGAATCTCTGGCTATACACCCTGGTACTGGGCCAAAGAATTGTAGGAAATTAAAATAAAGAGCAAATGACTCTTCTTTAAAGTATAAGAGAAAAGCACAATACCAGAAAGCAAAAATATTTGATTTAGAATATCTCTTCAGCTAGACCATCAAAATTCATGGGTGCATTTTTCCTTTGAGATTGTCAAACTTGATTCTGTTATGTAAAAATCTCTGGGTTTTGTGAGAGTACAACTGACCCAGGTACACTCTTGGGACTCAAGAGTCACCTTTGCAGAGTGAATGCATTGACTCTAAGCACAATTGCTGCCTACCAACTCAAGCAAGCAGTCCAAGGCGTTTCGGGTTACAAGATCCTCAGTCATGTGCATTAGCTCAAAACAACCAGTGCCGCCGGGGACCTGCCACTCGGGCCACCCTCACGGCAGAAAGCCTTGAATGCTGGAGAAGTAACCAGGGAGTTCAACAAGTGACAGCGTTTTACATTCTTCTTGTTACTGTAACCAAACAGAGAAGTTCAGGAACCTACCGCATACAATCTGTATAATAGGAAACATTTCCTTTGGTAGATGATTATAAACAGAAGGCTCTTGAAACAGCTCCCTGCCAATGGGACCCTTTAAATATTTACATTCTGCTGGCTGACACAGGCCCATTATTTATTACTGTGGATGCTTCAAGCAAGCTCCTAGCCAGAACTTCACCTAAGTAGTCTGGGATCCCTGGACATGCTACTCCCTATCTCAGAGATAAAGAGGTGACAAGGTCAGCCTCAAGGCCAAAGAATACTTGTCTTCTTGCTGTTGGCCAGCTCCTTGGTATTTATTGTCTCATCACGATTAATTCCATTTCTGCACAGCAGCCATTGCATACGTAGAAATACTCTCAGTATTTCTGCATGGGACATTTTAATTATCCCTAATGCCAATAAGTGGGAGAAAAAAAGAATCTCGTGCTTTCTAACTTGTTATGGTGTTGACAGTTCTCTGTTTTGCCTCTAGATTAACCCAAAAGATGTGGCCAGCAGTAATCATTTAACTGAGCTGGTACAGTGAATGTGTATGACTTGGGATTGTCTCATCCTGACTGGCTGTCACAAAGGGGTCTGTTTCCTTGCTCCAGATATGATTATGTTCCTGATTAGTAACAAATGTGGAGACGCGGTCCCTGAAGCAATGAATGCTAAGGCAACCACTTTTCCACCACTGCAGCATTTGTTTTGTAGCCATTAAAGAAGGAGTTTGCCAAACACAGAGCCCAGACGGCAGACATTTCAAGAACAAAGGGCAAGTGGATTGCTCAGCCTCCCCTAACGGAACAGCACATGAGAGATGAAATGCAGAGCATTAATTCTTGAGTCGCTTGAGAAAAGCACACATTCTCTGCAGCACATGAAAGTTACATCATTCACAACTAGCGAGTAGTTCATTTCCCTGTTAGGACACAACTCAAGAAAAATATTAGTTTATTTTCCTTGGTAGTTCAAAGGACAGAGTTCATGCCAGTAGGAAATCAAGTCACTTTATAAAAAGATGTTTTCTTCTTCTTTTCTTTCTCTTTATTATTTTGGGAATATGAATATAAAGAATTTAAGTCAAATCTTTCTAACTAGTAAACTGAAGCAAGATCTCATATATATCCTATAAATAAACTATGATATTGGAAACTAATATATTGCAATTACTTAATGAAACAGATAGCTTAAAAAATAATAAAACAAGCGCATGTACATGTAGGTCACTCTCATACGACATATTCTTGTTTTTTAAAAAAAAGAGGAAAAAGTGCAAGTATTGTCTTTATGCAAATGAGAGAAACTTAATTACACAATTTGATGTGACCTCTCAGGTCTTTCAGGAAGACCATGAAAGATTGCATGGACTGATTCCAGATTTCTCTGTCTCTGTAAGAGCATGAATCTTTACAGTCATCTCACCCGACTTCGCATTCTTACCATCAGTCCCAGGCCTTATACTTAAGAGGCATTCAATAAAGATGTATTGAAGTGAATTGGACAAAGAGCAGACCAGCTCAGCAATCATGGTGTTCAGTTTCTTAAACATTTTAGAAGCTTTAGACGCCTTTTCCTATCACAGAATCATCAATAAAAATGGTAATTGGAACGTATCCTTGGGACTGGGGATATAGCAAGTATATAAGGGTATAACCTGGCAAGTGAAAGGTTGTGAGTTCAATTCCCAGTACTAAAAAAAAAAAGGAACATATCCTTAAATAATAAGTATTGCTTAAATATTTATGACAGATAGGACTTATTTATAATAAGTGATAACACAACTAATGTATGATATAAATGAAAAAGCAAACTTCTCCAATCAAGAGTGTCCCTTTGTTCTTCAGTTAGCTGATTAAATGCAGGATTCATCACACCACAAAGTTCAATTCAACTTCAGGTGATGTGGATACGAAACTATAAATTGGACAAATGTAAAATTATGGGGAGCAGTAGGAGGCATTCAAAAGAGAATTGATTATAGCCTCTGAAACATCAATTTAGGGGATATTTGTCTTTTAGTTGAAGCCATATATTTATATTCAGATTAACAACATGAAAAATAAGGCAAATGGATTTCTCTGAATGCCAGTATTTTAGATCTTATCATACATATCCTGCTTGTGCTGCTTAGGTATATTTAAATTCAAGACCTAGTGAAAACTACAATGGACATGGAACAAGCAAGGTATCTTTATTTTTAAAGATAATTCATGTTGGATGATTTCATATTCACATTTCAATTATCTAAAATTGGTATTATTTTTAAAAGGCAAAAGATTTATACAATCTGAAGAGAAACCAGAGTATTGGGATTATTTTTAAAGGTTGTGTAAAAGCCAAAGAGAATTTAAACGGCACTATGCTGGTGCAGCAGAAAATTAGAGCTTTATTTTCACCTACGTTAACCAAGAGCTTCTTGGGAGCCAGGCAGAACACTGTGTAAGAACTAGAAAAAGCCAGGCATGGTGGCACATGCCTCTAATCCCACCACTCAGGAGGCTGAGGCAGGAGGATCACTGTGAGTTTGAGACCAGCCTGGGCTACAAAGTGAGCTCCAGGCCAGCCTGAACTGCATAGTGGGACCCTGTCTCAAAAAGACAAAAAAGAAAAAAAAAAAAAAGGAAGAACTAGAAAAAGACACACAAGCTAAAGATGACAGTTAACATCTCCTGGTGTGAGAGGTGAGACAGAGGAGGTAATTTAGGCAGGATCTGGAAAGTTTACCCTTATAAGAAGCAAAACCATGTTTCTGTGGAGCAGTCTTCCTATTGCAGGGCGTCTACATGCATGAAAGGTCCTTTCTATTGTTGCATTGTTATACATGTGTGTGGGCATGCACAACCACACACACAAATGCATACTGAGGCACGGGCAGTGCCCCCCTGGGTTCCCAACCACAGACTGTTACCAGAACGAATGCTTTGTTTCAGCTGTTCCAGTAACTGGAAATATCACCAGGTTAAGTAAAGCCTGCAGCAGCTGTGTAGAAGGTTTCACAGTCCGAGAGACACACATTTACCCTCTCTGGTGATCAGATTCACTACATCACTGCTTATCAGATTACACTGTTGCTGTTTCCATTTTGTTTGATTCTTTTTGTTTCTGCAGATCTCTTTGTGGTGAGTCTAAGGTCATGCTAAGGATTATCACAGCAGATTATTAGCAAAAAAAAAAAAAAAAACATTTAATTCTCTTTTCTAGTCTAGATCATGCATACGTTCCTCACATGTATACATATGTTCTTCATATCAGCATCTTTTCGAGTCACTGCTAAAAACATGATGTTAAGTAACAGAAGCCTGGTGTAGAAGGGTTCTTGCCATGGGAATTAAAAAACAGGCAAACTAATCTGTGCAGTTAGAAACCAGGATGGTGATCTCCCCTGGAGACTGGTGACCAGTGGGGACCGCAGGGACACGGAGCTGCCCCTGTGAAGGCTATAACGGTGACGGTGCTCCTCTGCGCACAGCTGTACTGACTGAAAATCCATCCGGCTGTGCACCTCAATTCCATCTTTATCACTATATAGAGATCCTCAGAAGCAGTGACTATTCAGCAACCAAGTCTATAATCTCACATGTCTCCTCTTCACCTTACACACACACATAACAACACACTCACATGCAGATCCCTCACACAACACACACATACACCTGCATTCTCACACACCACACCCATGCATGACATGCTACACACACACACACACAAGCACCTACATATCCAACCCACAACACACACACGGCACCCATACCCACATCCGCAGCACATACACACAGCACACACATCCCCTCTGCATGTTCTCAGTCAGCAGAGACAAGAAAGGGAACACAGAAAGAAAGCTTTGTCCTTTAGACCTTGATGCTCAATGTTGCCTTGATCTTAAACACCTACGCTGGAGTTGCATTCGGAGGCCATGTTTTTACTTCTTCTTTAGAATGTTTAACTATGCTACCTGGAGGTGTGCTGCCACAGAAGGCAGACTCGGGGAGGTCAGGGAAATTGTTCAGGTGAGGATTTAGAACTCAGTCCTCTGCCTTGAGTCCCTCTGCCTCACACCATCTGCTGGACAGATCACCACGTGCACAGGATTAAGACCAAACCTGCTGCAAGCAGGGAGTGGAGGAATCCTGAGGCTACTGGTCTGGTTTCTTACCCACACGCAAATCCCAGAATAGATACTTGAAAGGGTCCTTCTCCTTCCACACGGCCTATAACAATAGCAAAGAGCAGGAAATAACCTCCAAGAGGCAGAACTGGGCTCTCCTTCCTAGTAGTATCTTGCACATTGTTCCAGCAGTTTCTGAACACAACATATTCCAAAAGGCATAAAGATTCTTAGAAAAAAAAAATGGGTCTGCAGGAGGCAACCAGGACCAGAGGAAGGTAAGCAATGATTTTGTTTCTGGGTTTTACTCTATCCATATCTTCATTTAACAACCATTTCTTTTGTAACTTATACACCAGGCCCTCTAGATATGAGGTTGAAGCATCAAGCACCTTGGACAAGGAATCCTCCCTGGTAAAATGGTTTATGAAAAGGAAAAGAGGGAGGAAGAGGAAGCATAGACTAACACGTCAGCAGGCAGGAAATGGGGTATTACTGATGAGGTAAGCCTGCAGACAGAATAATCCTTCTCAATAAGAAACACCCCCTTGCTCTCAACTGGCCAGCATCAGAGAAGGAACGCACCTGCTCCACAGGGAAGCTGAAGCAGAGAATCAATACTATGGCCTCACAACCACAGGTGAAGGGAACTTGTCTGCAGTTCCTAAATTCACACCAAGCCCTTACCCCTCGTTGTGTTCCAACTACAAAAGAAGAAATAAAACAATCAAAAAACACTAAAGAACAAAAGACACTAAAGCCGTGTTTCCCCCTTGCTGACTGATTACCAAAAGCCAGTTCTCTGCTTCCCATGTGTCCTGAGGTTCTAGAGATTCATCTTCGTCCACATTCTCTTCTGGGTAGCTTCTAATATTACAGCGCCTGACATAAATTCTTCTGCTGCTTGCAAAGCACTGTGGGTGATGGTGATTTTCAGGTTTTCTTAGGCATTGCTCAGCCTCCTCTTGAAAAGCTGTTTGATAACTCAATTCTAACTTTAAATTGACAAAGAGAAGAGAGTAAAAAATGCCTTATTTTCACACTACCAGACATTCAAAAGGAAAACAAAGGAGTGAAAGACAGAAATCTCCAAGGAGTCCATTCTTCTTTTTTACATTAGCAGCATAGCAGGTTATCAATGACTCTTACACCTGCTGTTTGCCTGCAGCTATTACTTGAGTGATAACAGTTAAAGCTCTATATATTTAAAGACACCTAAAAGGATGGAGTTATGTATAAACTTTGAAAAGGACTGGTTATATTGTACGTTGGTATGTCCTATTTCTCAACGTTACGTTGAGTAAGTACTATGTAAGCTGTATGGGTTTAATTTCTACTAAGATTTCAGTTGTACCAACCTTGAGTAGATTGGACTTTTTTACAAGAAAAAAGTAATAAGCCATTGGAACAACCTTGATCCCTAGACTCTGCCGTTTCTCTCTGGTGAGCGATTCTTGTCACACTAATTAAGTAAAAACATAAAGGCTTTCCCAACGCTTTTCACAAGGGAACGCTTCTTGCAGATTTTATTTTATGAAATCTGTGCAATGCTAGGAGGCATATTAACAGCAGCAGAGCTAAACATATATGGAATACATAATTAACTACCAAGTTCGACACACTTAATACTTGAAAACTAAAGACCCAATTCTCAGTAAATTGCCCAGGCAAGGTCCCTTTGTTTCTAAAGAAAAGCAATAGAGACTGGAGACCTCAGTGGCAAACTCTGTTTTGCCAGCTGGAAAATGTCAGTTATCAGCAACTAAAAACTATATTTCAGTGCAGATTGCAATAAAGCCCTCCACGGAGGATAAATGAGGGCAGAGGGTAGAAAGGAGGGAAATGAATGAGAGAGAGGAGACCGAAATTGAGATTGATTGTGGCCTGTGGTTCTCTGAGTAGTAAAAGACCTACGTGGTGGAAACAAGTTTGCACCCCATGTGCGTACCATACGGAAGCAGTTCCCGCTGCTATTTCCTGCCCAAGGGTTATTCATTTACCCCAGTTAAATCTGATCTCAACCGAAATGACCCTGCAGAGCTCAAATTCAATTCAGACCCCCCAGGTAGCTCTCCCAAAAATAAAGACAATGATCCCAAACAATTTGCTCACCCAGCCCCATCAGAACACCTGAATATCAGCCTGTTAGGAAGGTAGAGTCCTTTAGTATTTTATGAATAATCAAGTAAGTTAATCAAATGAGCAATAAAAAGACAGGATCTACATTACATAGTTCAAGTAAGACCATCCTGGAATCTATCCAATGACAAACTAAATTTATGTTAACCATCTTTCATTGAGCACTTGAATCCAACAAGGCACTGATGAGATACAGGTCCCACCACTTTCTACCCTCTCCTGACACAGGGCACGCGGGGGGACATCATCTCCTGTTGCTTGGCTGTGTCTCCCTGTCAGTCATGGAGGCAAGCGATGGTCCAGAGCCAGGAGCAGTGTTGGTGGCTTGTGGTTTCCCGCTTCCTGACCCCCAGGCCGTGTGTTCTTGAATTTCATAGTAGAAGGAGAACTAACACCCACTCCTCCAGCCCTTCCATAAATTCTTAAATGTCCAGTTCCGTGTATTAAATCCCTTTCAGCTTAAACCAATGAGTGTTTCTGTTTTCTGCAAGTAATCCTAGTTGATGCATAGCTGCTCTATGTCAGTACACTAGGGGTGAAGTGACAGTGAGGCAGGAAAGGAGAGAGAGCAAATTCGTGAGCTGGCATCGTTCACTCATCCATTCATTCACGCATCCCTTACATGATTCACCCATGAAAACATGCACTGAGCACGCACCAGGTACCAAGCACAATGTCGCTATCAAACAGCTCTGACCTCTTAAAGAACCAGGGCAGTGATGAGGGTAAAGGAGAGAACTGAGGAACCCACGAATGTTAAGCGTTGTACCTCAGGATTCTCTGTGCTGTCCTGCATTTGAAACTTCTGCCTGACTGGTGTGTTTTAATCTTTGTTTTTTACTCATTCTGTCTTCTACTTCAATTTTTTTAAATCCAGAGAAGAGTAGTTCTCTTCCAAACTACCTGTAAAGAATTCCTTCCACATATGCTATAATATAAAAACAAACACTGCCACTTAGACACAATTAACATGATACTATTACTCATTACAGTTAAAATATATTCTCTCATTCTAGAAAATAAGAATTAAATTGTTTTCTGAAAGCCTGTGCACAAAACCTCACATAAATGATTAACCAGAAAAAAAGGTCTGGTGACTTCCTTTAAAAGCACCAGCCTGTTAAAGAAGACATGAATAAAATAATAGAGGAATCACAATGGAACAAGTATTAAAACTCCCTCTGGTTTTAAAAAATGCATTAAATTATTCTGTTTTCAAGAAATATCATCAAATTTACTGCTTCAATCTAAGAGGTTCTGTCCTCCTCAAATCCACATATTGAAATCCTAATCCCCAAAGTGATGGCATTAGGATGTGGGGAATTTGGAGCTGATTAGGTCATGGGGCTGGAGCCCTTATAAACAGAGTTAGTGTCTTTAATTCCTTTTGCCGCATAAAATTACACCAATAACAGGACAGGGTCTCACCAGTACCTTCACTTTGGACTTCCAGCCTCCAGAACTGTGAGAAATACATCCCTACTCTTTACAAGGTATCTTGTTAAGCAGCCCAAATGGTTTATGACACTGCCCAAAAACTGTCACTTAAGTCAGACAACTTGAACATTAGCCTTTCATTCGTAGTGAAAGGTAATCAGAGTCCCCCAGCCAGAATCTATCTGGATTTTTCATTGACATGTTTGAGTGTCAGGTGTCTGTTGTCCAGGAATTAACCTTTCCCTGAAGCCTCACTCTGTCCTCCAAGAGCGTGCTATGCCTGGCATGAACAAACATTGAGGGTACATGTGCCCCACTGCACATCCAGCTAAAATGTGTCCAGCCTTGGAAACCCATGAACTCTTCCTGAAGTCAGGGCCCACTGTCCTGACCTGTGCTCATCGCTTGTCATGAATGCCTGCTGCATTTACAGACAGGACTAACAAGCTGAGCAGCAAAATGCATCTTACCTGTTTCACATACAGATTTATAATCCACAACATTATGTTTCGATTCCGCTCGATGTACAAGCATTTACTTAGTGCCTCATCTCTAAGGGTCTCTACTGTAAGCTGGCTGTACAAGGGTAGCAGACATAAGACCATGACCGTAAGAAGTATACAGTCAAATGAAGATGTCAGGGGGCCCAGCATACAAGGCATTTGTCTGAAACAAATGAAAATCAAGGATGAGATATGGTCAGGTATTTCAATTAACTACCCTGCCTTGGGTTTTCATCCTGCCAACGAGAAAACAGCAATAGGTGAAACCAGTGAAAGACAAAAAATCCCTCCCACTGACCCAGCTGGGCTTCCATAGAGAGTCTCCTGGCTTTAGTTCCCAGGAAAGGTGGCCCCCATGCCAGATTCCATATTAAGAGGCAGTGGATCTGTTTCTCATTCAACTAAACTAGAAGGGCCCATCATGATGGACAGGACACAAGGGCAGTGCCAATAATGTGAATGTCTACCATTCCTTTTTCTCCCCTGTGTGCCTGGGAGCTTCTGAAGTCTTAGGCACCTTCCCCTTACCTATCCAACCCAAAACAGGTCCCAAGAGCACACTTGCACTTGCTCAGAAAACCAGGTGCAGGCTTAAGTGGGTCCTCCCTCAACAACAGAATACACTGCCATTAAAACAGTTCAGGTTTTCATAGCAGATCTTTGCCTACATATGTCTCCCAATCCTTTTCTTCCTGGCCAAACTCTGGGAAAGAGCAGTTTACACATCCTGTAGAAACTTCTTTACAATGTGATCACCCTCTTATAGCTTGACTTTTGTTCAAAGTCCAGTATTCAACTCCACTGACTTTCATTCTCTGTCAAGGTGAAAAGATGCCCAAGTAATCTTAGGGGTCTTCTCATTTTGAGCCTCCTTTTCATGGTCTTTGATATTCCTGTCTTCTCTACTTCTTCTTTCTAAATCCTATTTATTTCTGTCCTTCTCTGGTCTTGTCTTTTCCAATCTTGGTTGTATTCACTGGTTTATGCTGTGTAACAAAAATACCCAAAGTATAAAGAGTGTACAACAGGAAATATTTCTGATGCATTTGTGGAGCTTAGGTAGAGATATGTGTATCCCCTGAAATCTCATGTTCTCATTTCCACGTCCCGACATGTTCTCCCTTTCTGGAAGCACTGCTCGCTCATGGGAACTACTTGCTCTGCTAATCATTTTGGGTTATTTATTTCTACCAGCTCCTTACAGTTTCTGTAAGGATAAAAGAAAACTGTGCCTGTACTGGCTACGGGTCCAACATTAAAAGTGAGCTATTGGGGAGTTTTTTATCCTCACATTATTATTACTTCGTACTATCAAAGAAAAGGTGTCTAAACTGATTTTTACTTCAAGCTTCTTTAAGTACCATCTTCTAAAAAAGATTTTGGCTAGGCCACCATTCACTGCAGGCCAGGGCCTATGCAACCCATGTGACATCATACGGGTCATTCCCATGACATTCTGATATTAGAGGACAATGACCCTCATCCTACAGGTGAGGTTAACAGTGATCAGTTAAGGAACGAGACAAAGACTCACAGTTTGTAAGGCACAGAACTGTAATTCCCTCCCCCATGCCTCCTCAAAGGGCAGCAAAGCTGCATTTCCTGTATCTTTCTCTAATCTCTATATAAACATAGAAAAACCCAGGTTTCTCCTCATAAAGACACCAAAGCACAAACTTTTTAAGGTAGTAAGAATTTGACACGTTATTTCTATCTTAGGTTTTTGTATTTTAAGTCCAAAGTGAGAATAAAAATGATTGACATAATGCAATGAGTCTTAAATTTTCTAACGGTAGAACATAAAGCATCATGGAGGCTTCCATACTTTTAGGTAAACCTCTCTTGAATTACGCTTTGGGAAAATGGCCCACTTTGCATTTGGGGACAAAGGCGACATGGCCTCATATTTTATTGCACAAAGTTGAAGTCATTTTGGATTAACAAGTTACTTTCAAATTGCTTTCTATGTGTGCTCCTTCTGAAATCCAATTACAGTTCCATTATTGGGAAGAGTGAATTAGAAAGTGAAGAGAAGTTTGCATAAAATTAACATACCAATGGTCTTCCTTGCATTGATAAGCAAATTTCTTTTCATATCAGAAAACATTCATACAAAGATGCTCATTACAGGCATCGGGATCTGTCAGCACATTGTACTCAGCACGGCCTGAGCATGCTGCACCCAACTTCTGCCCAATTTCAAATAGAAACATCAGTCCTTGACTGAAGGCAATAGACTAAAAAAAGTCTACCCTGGATATGGCCACAGCCATAAAGCATCTTTTATTTATACTCATAGAATTACTGCTCTCTCTTAGGTGCATGGTAATTACTGAATTTTGGTGGGTGGGGTTTGTTTTTTGTTTTGGGAGTTTTTTTTGGATCATTACCAAATTTGGCTCTATCCAATTTGATTTCCAAGTTTTGAGGCTGAGAAGCATAAGACATCTTTGCAAAGAGATAATGTGAGAGAAAGTAAACTGCAATGGTTTCCTGTTGTAGGTGACTTTTAAAGCATGGGGAAATTTTAAGCTTGTCAGCTGATGTGAGAGAGTAGTCACGTAAGTAACAGAGAAATGTCTCCAAGCAAAGCCTACAGTTTTGTTTATAAGGAAAATTGCCCAGTGTCTGTAGGCAAAGTGGCCATATTTATATTAGAATTGCGTTTATAAGCTCAAGCAAGCATTCATTTAGAGGCTGGATCTGAGGAAAGAAGCACTTACCTCATTTACTTTGGAAACACTGGTTAATTTAAATTAGGGAAGGGAATCATAATAATGTCAGCATCTGCTAATTCATTCTTTTGTCTTCTCATTTTACTTAGTAAAAGGGTATGCCACTTTTTGGACAGTATCAGCATTTGTCTAAATAATTTGTTTGGGCAGCAATATCCTTGCTAAATGAAGTGAAGATAATTTCTAGTCTTCACTCAGAAGAAAGTCTCCGCATTCAGCAATTTTCCCATAACATGTCATCAATAAGAGCATCTGCGTCTCATGCATTGGAGGTCCATGTCATGGGGTAATTTCACTACAAGTAGACCACATTACATAAAGCAGACAGCTTTATAATTACAGCTCTGACTCATGACTGCTTTATGGTTCTGGACTTAAGCTTTAGAATTTTCTTTCCCACCTAGTGATTCAGCTGGAAGATAATGATATGAAGCTCTCTACAAAGGATCACATGGGTAATATCAAAAGGGCACAAGAGTTCTAAATACACAGAACTTTCAAAAACTCAAGTCTGGCTTATATCTCCATGGGAGGAAAAACATCATGCACATGTTTGGTCAGAAAAGAAAATAATTTCTGAACCACCTCTGTTAACCCCTCACTCAGGATGCTTGCGATGTGCCCTTGTACTAATAGCCCCACAGTCGGAGGTCAAACCCAGGGTCCTGCTTACAAGAAGGCATTCAAATGTGTCATGAAAAATAAACAAGTCAAAAGTGGAGCACAAAGTAGGAACATATGAAACACACCATAAATCTCCCACACTGGGAACTCAGCTGTGAAAATAGCTGGCTAAAGTCACCCTGTGTTTGATTAAAAAATAAAACATTTCTACAAAAACAGCCATGTTTGAAGTTCACCGCTGCTACAAGATAAAATGAAGGCTTTAAGGAACTTTCAAAATAGAAGCACATCAAGTATGTATGAAAATAAAAATCACCTCTGTGAGAAATCTCACTTTAAGATGATGGTACACAAGTGCCTTACTGAACACATCAAAGTGAAGAATTCTGATTTGGTTGGAAAAGCACCAAAAAAGAGCAGTTGTCCCTGTCTTACATCTTGTCCTATGTTCTTGTCACAAACGGGAATGCTGAACTTTGAAGGCATGGAAGATCATACCAGATTTAACTCAGGGTCTAGAACATTTTGACTAAAAACCTGAGCATATCAGTTTGGGACATGGCTGCTACTGTGGCTGTGTTGGATTGTATTTGCAGTTTTGAGGGCAACTACATATCTTTAAATAGATGCTGCTAAGATTTTCCTTTCTTTTCCCAATTACCTTCACCCAAAGCATAAGAATCAGATATTACACGGACATTACAGCTTTTCTACCTAAAATAATTAATTTAGTTGAGTATATCGTGTACAATTCTTCTAGAAATAAGAACGTATTAAAGAGTAAATCATAATTAGGAACAGTTGCTAAATAGCAGCTGCTACCAGTATGCTACAGGGTTATCCTGTACAAGAACATTCTGATCACCAATTTCCCTTGTAAAATGTTTATAAATTCCTCTTTCTTTTCTCAGCCTAATAATTTAAAGATTTTCTCTTTATTTTTACTGATGAAGTGATGAGCAAGAGTTCCACTGAAACCACAATCATCTGACTCTTCGGGAAGGATCAGTGTGGGGAAGTCCTCAGAAGATTTGCTCTCAATAAGCAAACTTCATTGCAAGTGAGATGAACTATAAGATTTACCTGAATCATTCTGAAATGAAAGCAAGGGATTCTGTGAGGTCAAACTGTGGTTACACTGACAAGGTTTCTTTGGTCTCTTAACACATGCATTAGTATGGATCCAACAGAAGTTTCGCTCAGAGCAAAACCAGCATTCAGGGGCCCACTGAAGCATGAGTCTACACCACGTACCAGCCAAGATGTCCTCAAACTGGGAGCCTCAGCAGACTTACAAGCTAACAGCTAACAACAGGTGGGCTTTGTACAAAATGTGGGGTTCTAGTCTCAGTTCAGTGCTTTCCAGTGCAAGGTATCTTGGACGATTAAAATTTCCTTCGGCCCATTTCCTCATGCGTAAAGTGAGGGCTATGCACAAGTTTGTTTCTCCAGTGAGTGCCTGTGTAAAAATGAAATGATAAAAGGAGGGCAAAGGAATAGTGTGATTAAAGAAATTTGGAAAATTTTGTGACAGGGAGCAATTTCTTTACGGCAGGACTTCTCTGAATCTGAAACAAAGCCTATTTGCCCAATGATTACATATCAAAAGCATATTAAAATATTCTAAAATAGTTTCTCCTTATAAAAGAAGTGCTTACTATGTGCTCATAATTTTCCTTTTTGTCAAAGAAAAAAACATATTCCTTGTGGTTCAAATGTAGGTCTTCTTTCCTGGAGTTGGGGAAGGAAAACTTGGGATACTTTATCCAGACAAACACTTACTATATATTTACAAACAAAGTCTGCAATTTTGTCTATAAGCAAACTTGTTCAATTCTCTATAACCACAGTAGCCATATGTGACTGAGAATTACACACTGAAACTTAAGAAGGCATTCCTTTAGAGGTTAGGTCTAAGGAAATGTGCACTCCGTTCTTTTACTTCAGAAGAACTGTTTAGCTTGAACTGGGGAAGGGAATCATAACACTGCCAAAGTTTGCTAATTCATTCTTTTATCTCCTCGTTTCTTTGTAAGCAGGTGCCACGTTGGGGGCAGTTGATGACTCCCTTGGTGGACTTTCTTCTCCGTCCATTGTCTATGCCTGTCACCCACTAACTGCACAATTGTTCCCCCTCTGAGGCCATGTTCACTGGCCTCCCCAAAGCTCTGCTCCTTCATTTCTTCTGAAACACATCTCCCTGTCCAAGGGCACCATAGATTTCACATTTAAAGCATGTTAGGAGTTAACAGACTATTTGCTTTGGCATCCCAGAGCAATTTGCGCTCACCAAGTTCATGTTTTTTTCTCCAGTTTTCTTTATTCTTTTTCCCAACTGAATCTCTCATCATTTTTTGGCTTTCTGCTTCACCGCATTTCTCTGATGCTGAGGGGATGCTGAGGACTTTCTCTTCCCTCTGCCAGAGCAAACGGAGGCCTGGGCCCGACCCAGCACCCAGTGGCCTTACTGGGAAGGTTTGCCTAGGCCTGAAAACTTCCAAGAGCTGGAATTCTTGGTCTTTCCCAACCATTTCTCCACCTCTCAATGACTGATACCAGTTTTTAAAAGACCAGTCTAACACTGCTGCCCAAGCACACATTGTATAGTCAGTAACTTAGTAGCTAAGTAGCTAAGTGAGGAACTTTTAGAATATATGTTTGTAAGAGTAGAAAATTTTACTTTTAATTCAAAGAGAAGTCAGAGATGGAGGTGAAAGAGGATAAAAATAATAGAACGAACTCCTGTTTTATTCCCCCCTCCCACACATTAGGCAGTGGTTATAGATTTTATTAATCATTTTACACAGCCAAGTTTGCACACACTGGCTTTCACTCAGGCCATTTTGGGACAAGAATCTCAGTGCTAAAAGCAGGACATCAACTATTAGATTATTGTACAAGATTTCCACGAATTTTGGACAGAACATGTATAAAGAAAAATGTGTAAGAAATTCACAAAAGTAGGAGTGTTCACCTCCTTCAAAACCTGTACTTAACACATTAACATAACATTTCATTCTACCTCTGATACCCTGAATGGGACCTCCCAACCATGAGCTGGAATTCAGTCCAACAGAAAAGGGATACAGGAGACAGGGCATGGGATCAGAACTGGAAATTTTGGATTCTTCCCTAGAAGACCTGCTGCTTGGTCCAGAAAATTTCTCACTGCTTCAAAGGACCAAGTTGAAAGAAGGAGAAAATATTTCACTGCTCTCAATCAGATTTAAAAGTATACAATCACCTCCCCTTTACTCTTTACGTGAGTTTTTCTTCTTACACTATAAAGTTGGAACATCCTACCTTTGGCTTTGGCCTGAATGTTATTGCTCCCCAGAATTCATATGTGGAAGCATAAACTTTAATGTGACGTAATCAAGCAGTGGCTTTCAAAGGCAATTTTGTGATGAGAATGGAACACTCAAAGCATTAGCGACCTTCTAAGAATAAACACAATAGAGCTCGCTTCTTCTCTTTCTCTTCCTTTCTCTCTGCGGTCCACCATGTGAGAATCTAGAAGGGTAGTCGTCTGCAAATTAAGAAGAAGCCCCTATCAGACACTGGACCTGCCAGTGCCTCAAATTTGGACATCCCAACTTAAGAGCTGTGTGATACGTGCTTCCATTGTTTTAGTCACCAAATATATGGAATTTGTTATGTATGGCAGCCTGAAATGACTAAAGAGGCCTTTGTTTCATTGATTTATTTTATACTACAAATTCAATTATAATAGGACTGTAGAATTGTTCATAAGATTCTATATGAGTGGCTGGGGATTTAGCTCAGCGGCAAAAAGCGCCTGCCTGGCAAGCGCAAGGTCGTGAGTTCAGCTCCCGGTACCGGAGAAAAACCAAAAAAAAAAAAAAAAAAAAAGATTCTATATGATAACATTTTAATTCTATGTGAAAATTTACAATTTAAAATAGGTTCATTTTAATTACACATACAACATTTCTAGGAAACAGAAAAACTGCAGAGGAAATGATCATTCCCAGAAGACCCCACGCATTTTCCTCCCCGGAGGATAAGTATCAGTCTTCTCATGTATAACAATGGTTCAATTCATGAAAGAAAAATAAATAATGCATCACTGGTTTTAAATAATAAATATATGTAAACACCAGATTCCCTTGTCTTCTATCAACTGTGTCTACAGAATTTAGAGAATCCACTCTCTGTGTCCCCTCGTAAAGACATAGAACTGAGATCCTTTGATTTCCCAGATGGTTCAGTCCACTGAAAGTCCCAGAGCTCAGATAAAATCCACCCATGCCTACTTTGGCAATGAAGATCTATTAAAGATGAAACAGAATCAGGGCTCCTCTTCCAGTAGTGATCAGTAATAAAAGGTTCCGAGTCAGAAACGCTTCCCTGCACTTACCTACTCCTTCACAAGCCAGATGCTCCGGGAAGTCTGACCTAACAGCAGAGAGTCTGGCAACCTGCCAACCCTTTGTTCCTTTAAATAACCCACTGTGCTGCCACATCCCAGCAAATGCTGCTACTTTGTCCCTACTGAATAAATCTCCAATTACCCAATAGATAGTCTGTGTGTTATGCAACCCAAGCGGTCCATGACACCGACTCCGAAGGGCTTCCTCTCCATGCAGAAAATTAGTGAGGAGGAGGTGAATCTCACCCTGAAGGAACAGAGGGTTAGTGGACACGGGACAGGAAACATTACTGTCCAGTGTAAGGACCAAGTTGCAAATGCAGACAGAGCTTTCACTTCCTAAAAAGCTTTTATGTTTTCCTATAGGCAAACTTATAAAACAACTCTGGTCCTATCCAGAGGCAAAAACCAATGCAAGCATGTGCAGATTAAATCGAACGGCACACCACTGTGCCCTGGGTGAGTAACGGCAACATCTTAATAATTACTAGCAGCTGATATATTAGCTCTATAGGCCAAATGCTTTGCAAAACAGTTTTCTATATTATCTCATTTAAAGTCACCATGACTCTCTCCTAGAATCATGTTTTTGTGCCTATCTTACAAGGCAAAGGATGGAATCACAGAGAAGCGAAGGTTTGCCCAGGGTCAAAAAGATAACACAGATGATGCTTGATTTCCAGTGGAGATATATCTCAATGAACCTATTGTAAGCTCAAAATATCTTTAGGTCACAAGGCATTTAACACACCTAACACACCAAACATCATAGTGTAGCAATACCATATGTCTACATTGTAGAGGAGGAATTGTTTACTCTGGTGATTGTGAGTCTGACTAGGTGCTACACCTTCCTGCTGCTTCAGCATCAGGAGAATCAAGTACTCTGGATAAAACCAAAACTTCAAACTACTACATCTATTGAATGTGTATCATTGTTACACCGTCGTAAAGTTGAAAAATCACTGGGTCAAACCATCAAAATCTATGAAGGTACAAACTCCCACGCTGTCTGAGCCAGACTCCAGTCCTCTGATGCCCCACTTCAACTGCCCTTTTAAATCTCAAAGGTGTGCCCAAGACCATGAGCAAAGAGGTCAGCAGAGCCTCTGGCAGGCAGAACACCGGCCTCCTGAAGATCCCACTCTCTCCACGGTGCTGTGATCTTACATGTTAGAGGGGAGTTCAGATAGGGAATGGAATTAAACTCAGGAATCATGAAATAAGATTTTCCTGAATTATCTAAGTGAGCCCAGCGCAGTCAGAAAGAATACTTAGTGTGGAGGCTGAGGGAGAATACGGAGTATCAGGACAAGCATAGCATGAGGACTAGATGGGTCATGCTGGCTCTGAAAATGGTCACAAGGCAAGGGATGGGCGGCCTGTAGAAGTTAGAAAAGGCAAGGACACGTGTGCTTCAGATAATTCAGAAAGGAACGGCTGTGCTAACACCCAGCTTCAGTTGAGCCAGTGTGCACTGCTGACCTGTGGAACGCTACTTACTATAGCATGTTTGTGTTTACCTGATACCATTCAAGAGTGTTCTATAATAAAAATTTTTAAATGCATTTAAAAACTCATCAAGCCTAACCAACAAGTGACCTGCTAGAGGATTATACAATGGAGATGCCTTCCGGAATAAACAAAGGTTATTTTTTTAATTGGCCAATAAACTTTTAAAGCCTGTGCAAGACAGCACACCACAATGTAACATGTCATTGCTTTGTGTACCTTCCTTTTAGAAGAATAGAAGGGAATTTTCTAAAGCCAGGGAGATCAGGGGCTCTTCCTCAACCTGGACTTTGATCTGATCTGGGCTTACTCCACTGAGCTCAGCACCATGTGGGAAGGAAGCCCAACCCTACTCCCATCCCTGGGAAATTCCATCAGCAACAGGGTCTCCTCCCAGATTCAGCCAGCTAAAAGCTGAACTCTCCAGTGCTAAACCCAACCCGCCCCTCCCCCCAGGACAGGAGGAAAGGGTTCACCTGAGCATGGCATAGACCAAATCTCCTGGGATCTGTGATAGGGAAGGAGAAAAAATGCTCCTATGTAAATGTGTGATGGAGAGGGGCCTGGCTGAGGACTGTGAGTGAGCTCCCTGGGTCCTGGCCTTGTTCAGATGCCACTAGTAACAGTCTGCTGTGTTTCCCTAGTCACCTGGACCTCTCTGTGTGCACCACACCCAGCCGATGCTGTAAAGAAAGGCACCCCCTAAGCTAAGTGTTCCATGCCTGTCCTTCAGCTCAGTCCTCATGAGAGCCCATGCTGGTATGTACCATCAGCTGGGGTAGATGAGGAAAACTAGTCCCAGAGAATGCCAGGACCAGATGGAGCTGGCATGTGCCCTGGTGAACATTGCTTCTAAAAACATGCTGTGCCCGTCAGTTATCCAGCCTGCCACAGAGACAGCGCATAGTAAGCATCACTTTCAGGCCATGGATCTTCTTTCTAGGAAAAAGTAAGAATAACTGGAATTAGAGAAAAGATTTAGGCCCTAGTGTCTCTCCAGGCCAATCCATCGAGGACACGTCTTCTAGTATACCTCCTTCCCTGGGTGTTTCAACATAACTGTTACCTAAAAGCTCTTCCCTTTCTGTGGCACTTTACACTTCACAATACATTCATTAGCACTATTTTATTTGATTCTTATGAATATCATGGGGACATATTTTTAGCCAAAGGCATCACCCATTTGACAGGTGTGGTAAGGAGATTTGCCTAAGATAGTGTCTGATTGTCTGTCTGTACCTTAGACCAACCAGGGAGCTCTGCAAGCATTGCCAGGCCAGAGCTGGGCCCCAAACCCAGGAACTCAGAATCACCAAGGGTGGTGGCCAGAGATAGGTAGCAATATGTCAAATTAGTAGTTTTTATGCTTATTATATGTTAATATGAAAACAAAATTTTTGGAGGTACTGGAGATTGAACCTAAGGCCTTCACACTGAGCTACATCCTCAGAGCACTTAAAACTAATTTTTCTTGAGACAGGGTCTCACAAGTTACTAGTTACCCAACTGGGCTTTAAATTACAATCTCCTACCTTAGACTCCTGGAGTGCTGGAATCATATGTGTACACCACCATGCCTGACTAAAATGCAAATATTCTTCATACATATGCTGGGTTAAATAAAATATACTATTGAAGTTAATTTCATGTGTATCTTTCCACTTTTTTAATATGGCTACTAAGGAATTTGAAATTAACTATGTGGCTAGCATTATATTTTTATTGGACACAAGCACTTACTATGTAAATGTAGTGGTTGATTGATTTTGTCAACTTGAGAAGTTTAGAAGCTTAAGTACATCAGCTCAGTAATTCTATACCCTAGGGTGTAGAGGGCCTGCCCTAGGGCAGCTGTCCACACCCTGGAGCGTAGAGGGCCCACCCTAGGGTGGCTCATCACTTGGATGGTATAAAAGGGAAATAAGGATGGACAGATGGGCAGGCTTCCATGCTTCAGAGGAGCTCCAATCTTTGCCTTCAGGTTGGCCACTGTCTCCTGGCTTCTAGCACAGGCTCTTTGCCTTCTGTCTTGGATCCTTCAGCCTTCCAGCATAGACTCATCAACCCTTCATCATAGACCCATTGGCCTCTTGATACAGACTTATGTGGACACTGCAACGAGCTCCAGACCTTGGAGTGAAACCTTCAGTCTCCAGTGTGCAGACACCCTCTCCATGCTTCCTCATCCAACTCTGTGGCTGACCATTGTAAGTCAATCTTGTAATTTCTTCTACATTTGCACATACTGTGTTATATCTGTTTCTCTAGTAAAACCCTGACACATACAGTACTCATCCCACTACCACTGTATTATGGAGACACTAATTAGCCCCATGTGACATATGGATAATGAAGGCACAGAGGATAGGAGCCCTTTACCCAAACCCATTGAGCTGGTGAGAAATAGAACCCAAATGTGCTCGAGATACACGACCCATTTTAGTCTTAGACACTACACGGTACACAGTTTTCTTTTTTCTATGCAATGTAATTTGTACAGGTGAAATATGTAGGGAAGTACCTAAAGAAATAAAAAGCTTTCCATTATTTTACTAAAGGATCTACTGCCCACGTATAAATTCAAGTTCATATGTCAAGACTAAATAATTTAAAAAGCAAAATGTTATGTTTTTCTGGTGATGGACTAGTTCCATAGTAGGAAGCCTGACATACAATACATATATCACTCTCTTTAAAGAGAGTGATTTAAAATCACAAAATTCATTTCATTGTCCATCAAAGAACAGACTGAATATTCCTTTCTGTGCACACAATTATAGCCCAGGAATCCTATACATGCAATGATATGGATTGCTGGAAGATTTGATTCTAAACTATTCCAGATCTTGAAAATAAAGCACAAAATAAACCAGTAAATCCTGTGGAATAGCTCAGGGCAGGCTGGGGAACTGGGCATATTAAGGCACAGTGGGTTATTCTAAAAGACATCAAGAACTAAAGCCAGTCATTTCTCCAGTAGCTACTTCTTAATTCATTTTTAAAATAGCCTCTGCTTTGGAAGATAGGAGTAAATTTTCTGTGTCTCTAATGGCAAACAGCATGGGATATTCATTTATAGTCTCAAGAGACTCTGAAGAACAGGTAAAGTCAAAAAATCTACTTTCCATCTACCATCGTCCCCCTTGCAAAGCTAGCTAGTCAGTGAAATATGAAGCTTACTTTATGTAAGCAGAATCCCCCAGCCTTCTGTGTATAAGCTGAATATCTAATCAACAGAAGGATCTTTTTCAGCTGCCTCAGAGATACTTTTACATGAGTCAGTGTTGGCTTCTAAATTCTTATGTATCTAAGTAATTTATGAAAAACAAACTATGACTTACAGGCACCCATAAACTTCCCTCTTTCTCGTCCTTCTGTCCTCCCTTTCCTCCCTTTCCTCCTCATTCCCCTTCTCTTCCTCCTTCTTTTTCTTATGGGACAGGGTCTTGCTGTGCTGTCCAGGTTGCTTTTGAAGTCTTGGATTCCAGTGAGCCTCCTGTCTCTGCCTTGTGAATAGCAGGGACTACAGGCAGAGCCAAAATGCCCAGCTCATTCTACATTCTTGAAAAATCCTTAGTGCTTTCTTCACTGAGAAGGGGTGCAAACATAGCTCTGTGTCTGTGTCCTATGGTAGTTGGAGAGGGAGGGAGAAAGGGAAATAAAGAGGCTGGCAGAGATCTGGAGAAACAGATAAAAAGGAAAGAAAGAGGAAGGAAGGAACTAAAAGCTAATTATCTAAAGGAAAGTTCTCATACATAAAAGAATCAACCTGCAATATCATTTAATAACAGGCTTCATAGTTGGAAAGGCTGAAGAAAAACCTGAAAGGGTTTTTGCACAGACTTACATATAAAAATCTAGAGGCTGAGGATGTAGCTCAGTGGTTGAGCACTTACTCAGCACACTCCAACTCCTGGGTTCCATCCCAATATGCCAAAAACAGACCCACAAATCTAGTAGTTGTTCATTGCTGTTGCCCTTTACTTTCACCATTATTCTGAGAGCAAGGACTATGGCACACACACACATCCCTAACCTCCCCTCCGCTAAAGTAAGGTAGAAACACCTCCTAATTGTGCTCTGCACAGATCCAGGTGTTTACACAGATTCTTTTCTTGCTCTAGTTATTATTATTTGAATGTTGTGCCTCCCAGAATTTGTATGTTACACTTCATCCCCAAAGCAACAACAGTAAGAGGCCTTTCAGAGGTGATTAAGGCATGAGCATGGGACTCTCATGAATGGCACTAGTACCCTTAATAAAAATAAAAATTTGAAGGAACTAGTTTGTTCCTTCTGTAATGTAAGAACACATAGACGCTGCCTCCTGTGATGTAGAGTAAGCCTTCAGCCTGAAGCTGCTGCACCTTGATCTTGGACTCCCAGCCTTTGGGATTGTAAGAAATGGATTTCTGTTGCTTGTAAGTTACCCAGTATGTGGTGTTTTTGTTATAGCAGCCCACAGTGACTAATATACAAGTCTTGATACTCTGGATCTAGATTCTCTTCTGGATTCAGGGCTTTAGAATTTAGTAAACTGAAATGTATACATATATTGATATAGATGCTCATTTGGAAATAGGGTCTTTGTAGATACCATTGAGTGATGAGCCCGCACTCTGGATTTAGGTGGGGTCTACATCCACTGACTGCTTTCCTTATAGGAGGCAGGAGAGGAAGATTTGAAACCTGGAGACACACAGGGAGGAAAGGCATGTGGGATGGAAAGAGAGGTCGAAGTACACTGCCACAGGCCAGGAAACACTGGGAACTACTCCAGAGCGGGCAAGGAAAATAAGGATTCTTCCCTGTCAGTGTTACAGGGTTCATGATCATAGAACCTCAATGACACCTTGATTCTGGCTGCTGGCTTTCAAAACTGTAATAGAATAAATGTCTTCTGTATTAAGCTACCAAATTGTAGTACTTTGGTGCAGTAAGAATGGGAAAGTAGTACGTAAGAGTTTTGGGGAACCAGTGGGCAAGACTTCCTAATTTTCTCTGGACACAAGGATAGTCCCCTATCAGGATATTCTGTTCTTCATTCAGCAGA
Organism: Chinchilla lanigera; assembly: GCF_000276665.1. Classification (NCBI taxonomy): domain Eukaryota; kingdom Metazoa; phylum Chordata; class Mammalia; order Rodentia; family Chinchillidae; genus Chinchilla; species Chinchilla lanigera. The sequence continues at coordinate 5,835,978 of NW_004955453.1, read as the reverse complement.
AATGGGAGGCAATGAACTAGTTGTGGAAATGGCAGAAAATGGCCAGCTACCGTCAGCACAATTGTACTGAAGAGAATGGTGAGGTTTGCCTAATTTCACTCTAAATTTGACCAAGAAAAAGAGCGGAAATTAATCAGAATGCAGAAAATCATGTTCATTTAACATAAACTTGCATAAACTACAAAAAAAAAAAAAATCCTGAGTAATCCCAGACAATCAGATTTTCACTAGAGTTTCTTATAGTCGAATTGACAATGGTGCTTTCTTATTTGAGCTTTTTAAAACAGGAAATAGTTTTGCTTTGGAGTCTCATCTGATGAAAGCAGGCGACACCCTCTGAATGATAATGTTTCCTGCTCTAAATGTGCAATGTGGTATAGCAGTGTTGAGATCCCCCCCAGAAGCTTGGGAGAAAAAGCTGGAATCACATGGCCTCTGCCAGAGTTAGCTACGGAGTCAGAATCTGCATTTTGACAAGAGTTCCAGGGTTGGCACATTAAAGTCTGAGAAGCTTCCCTAGAGTGTTCCCTGTACAGTATTTACTGGACAATGATTTCAGCAATCATGAAATTGTCATCTTGAAACAATAATGACCAGAAACCTAACCTATGCAACACACACACACACACTTTGCTCTTTGTCACTCTCCTGACCTTGATAAGAAGAACAGTGTAGGATTTTGAAATTTATTATTTTTTGAAGATTACTTCATTGTACTGCATCCCAAAATATTGTGATTATGAACACTGGGAAGATTTTTTCATTGATATTCTTTTATCTTGATCTATGTTTGTGATATATAGCAATTACACTTATTCTGGAGGATTTGTATACATATGTATGGATCAAAACTAAGACATGATACATATGGATAGACATATCTATATGTCTATCATATCTTAACTATATGTTATATAATACATATAGTACCTTAATTATTTTTGATCCTCCTTCCCCTATCCCTTCCTCTCCCATTCCCAATTCCCTTTGTAACCTCCAAAAAGTCTGCCTCCCTATTCTGTCCCATATCTCAGTCTTAAAATTAGAGAAAATGAAAAACAGGATTTTATCTGTTACACTATATTCAATATGAAAGGATTAAAATTTGTTATATCCATGTACCAATTCTCTACAGTGAATGGAATAATTAGGTAGTGTAAGCATGTATTCACAACAATTTTAAAAATTAATTTTAGAGTCCTATGTAGGAGTTGCACCCAGAAGTTCTAGAAACCAGAAAAGTGATTTTTAATTTTTTTTTTTAGCTATGGCTTTGCTATACTACTGAGAGCATCCAACAGTCCCATTATAACTCACCTGGTGATGACCACACCCCTGCAAGCTCTGATCACACCACACAGAGAGACAGGTGACACCTGCGAATGACCAAGCAGGGACCCACACTGTTCAAAGCAGAGGAGACAAAGGTACCACATGTCTCCATGTGGCAGGGCAAGGCCTGATGGTAGGCATTCCCTGGGTTCCAAGCCCCACCGGGAGGCCCAGGCAGCACTTTGTGGAGGAAATAGTGTATATCCTAAATAATGAGCCTCCTAAATAGCCAGTCCTACAAGTCCTGGCAAAGAAAGTAGGGAAAGGCAGCCTAGGTAGAAGGAACAGCATAAGCAAATGTACAGGGGATGAAACAATCTGAGCTGCTAAAAACTAGAGTACAAAATAGGAGTCAGAGCATGAGAGAAATGAAGACAAAGGGGGAAGTGCAGGCCGCTCCACAGCAACAGTCACGCTGGCCATGCTGGCCATGCAGAAGAGTCTGCGCACTGCAGCTCATGTGACGGCTGCTCATCTTCCTGTGAGTGGTCGTGAGAAGCAAACAAAACGCTTCAGTTTTCTAGAGTATTTCACATCAGCCCCATTAATGCCGTAATGAAGCTGTGAATATTCTCAGTGCTATATTAGCAAAACCAGGACACTTCTTACAGGCAAAATACAGCCTAGATTAGGTTTTATGATGCAAATGTACAAAACACAGGGAAGGTTTAGGTCCCATCACGTGCTCAATTCAGCGCAATAATAGCTCTAGCAATGAAATGTTATGACAGGAAGCTCACTAATACCAAGCCTTGTAGGTCTTGGCCATTGCCCAGTGAAAATCCTTAGAAACACTTTCTGGTAAAAGAAAAAATCGTAATGAAAATAATTATGGTAATTTTCATCTAAATCACCTATTCGAGACTCCTTGAATCTTTACAATTTGGGGCAGATGTGAACATAAGTCTTCAGGCTGCAGAAGTTCATGAGTCATATGACAATGAGTGTTCATGGCAAGCAGTCAGAAAAGCACATGAACTATTTCAGGCAATCAGTAAAGGAAAAAAGCCTGTGTGCGTCGGGCATGCTGTAGCTGGCATGTTCAGGCATGGAAGGCTGTGGTGTTGAGCTCCACGTGGCCCAGTCTAAGACACAGACTGCAGCTTGACCTCCCATGCTGCCTTGCAAATGTATGCCCCATCTCAGAGGGTGTCAGGAAGACAAGCTGGGTGGGTGGGACCTCCGTCAGTATTACCACAAGTCACCCCTGGTATTGAGGGTGGCCAGGATATCCATCCTCGTGAACAGAAAACATTCATTTGCTTTTTCATTATTATTTGCTATAATCATATTTTAATCTTTATTTAAGGCACACACACCTAGAGGAATCAGATGCGGTGCTTGGAAGGTTCCCTTCCATGGCGAAGCTTGGCATCCTGAGGCGGTTAAGGGGCAGGAAAAGCAAACCGAGGAGATTTGTACATGCACAGCAAGTGACAGCTCACAGATAATCTCGCCAAGACTGCAGACAGCAGCAAGAGCAGCTCAGTCACTGCAGCTGTCCCACGATACAAGCCACACTCTTTTCCGTTAAACACCCACCCTGTTTTAGGGCCTTCCATTCCACAGAACCTGTGAAAGATAACTCTGAAAAGTTGCTCAGTAGCAGGAGGAGTCACTCTAGTGGTTGGATCTGCTGGGAAGGGCTTCAAGAATGTTTGTGCCATGGATGTCAGGCCTTTCATCCCTAAGGACAACCTCTGACCCAAGTCCCTTTGGGACACGCAACACTCTTAGACAGCCTGGATCAAACAGTTCGATGACTGTCCTTAGAAAACCCTGTGATTTTAGGTGCTCTGTATGCTTATTCCTTGCCCTGTGAAGTGTACCAAGGATGTCCAAGTACTTCCTGACAATGCACGTGAAGCAGGACCGACATGGGATGGATTCTGGGATATCTTCATATCTATAATGTGAGATTTAGGGAATGGGATCCAAGTCTAAACATAAAGCTTACTTGTTTCAGATATACCTTGCACACATAGCCTGATGGTAACAATCACATTATATTTCAGTGCACCTGCATTTTGATTGGTGACTTGTCCTATGAGTTCAGGTGTGGAAGTTCCACTTGTAGTGTCATGTTAGTGCTCAAAAAGTCTGGAGCATTTTGGAGTTTGCCTATAAGGTGTAGTCAACCTGCAGTGACATATTCTGACCCAGAAATCTATCATTAAATGTTGCACATTTGTTTGAAATATGCCTTTTACAAAACGCATAAGGATAGAAGAAACATGATTAAGAAAAAGAAATTCAAATAGGACCTCTTTGACTCCCTATATCCCAACTGAAGTTACAGAGACTTCTTATTTTTTTCTGAACAAATTAAGTACTTGGTATCAGTGAAACAATAAAATCAATATTCCAAAATGAGGCCTTAAAATCTTAATAGACTTATGTTAAATCTCCTCATAAATAATAAATTGATTGAGAAGTAAAGTAGATTTAAAATACCCTATCCACAGGCAGCAGTAAGCCTAATTTCCTCATCATATGATGAGTTCAATGACACCAAAAAAGACAAAGTAATTTAAAATCATTTGGGAATAATCTTCTGAAAATTATTCTGAAATAATAATGGGTGAGACAAAATTCTAGTGGGGTCAGCAAGAGAAGGTGCATCTTTAGATGAAGATCATGTCTGAATTGCTGTGACTGAGCAAAAGATAAGTGTCTGGATGTCATAAAATCCTTAGACCTGGGTTAAGTAAACCAGCACATTGCTCCAGTTATTGCAGAGTTTGTATAGTAACTAACTCAAGAACGTCCATCTGTGCTGCTAAGAACTTCTCGTTTCTACTCATAGCTCAAACCTATTTCACCCATGTAGAGCTCAAAGTTCACATCGGTCTATATACATATTCCATTATTTTTATTATTACTGTTATCTGTATTTCTCTTTATGTGAAACTAAACAAAGCCTCATCTCATACAGGAGCAAAATTGCTTTTCAAAGTTCTGATTCTTTTGGCTATGGCCATAGTTTTTCTGCTGAAAGTAATTCTGATGATTACTTGCCAGGTAACCTCCCTTTACGCTAGAGTTCACAAGGAAAATTTCTGCTCCTCCCTACCAATATAATCAGGTACATCCACGACCTGTGCATCTAGATATGCTTCTCTTGTAAGGCTGATCAAACACTTAAACATTAACTGTTCCTTTCAACACTGCAATAAAAGTCAGTAGTATCCAATTTGAAGATATCAGTATGTAATTCAACAACCATCATTAATTTCCTATCACCTTGTCTGAAATTCTGAATTGCTTGTATTATTTTCGTGTTATTTTCTAAATGTATGTGTGCTTGTTAATATGTTTTCATTCTTTTGTCTTTAAAATAGAAAAGATGTTTCTCTTAAATGGTAGAGGCAAGGTGTTTGTAATTTCTTTAGAAAATTGAGTCCCTTTGTCTATGTAATTTTCACATCTGAAGTGAAGTAATGTGACCCTAGAATCAACTCAGAATGACACTACTGCTCAAAAACGCTCCTCATAATCAGTTAGTTTAGCTTTATAACACACATGATATTCTCACTCTGTCTTTGTTCTTGAAAAATTTTGTCTACATAGGTGAAAACTGCACTGAGGATTTCTTTGCTCAAATTCAATTATAAATGCTAATACCTGAATTCTCAAGAGACTTTACATAAGGTTTCTTCTAAGCAAGTTAAATAAAGATGATTTAAGTTATGACATAGATTTAATGCACTTTGGAAGGATGTACATACAGTAGAGCACGGCATCCTGAAATGAGGACAATGCTTTCCTTTTGTATGAATGAAGCCAGCACCGAAGCTCTTCGTCCGTCATATGAATACATTGGATGACACTTCTTAACTCTGTGGCCACATAAGAATGGATGGTATTGGCTCAGAGCTGTAGTGAATCTTAGATGTTAAGAGTCCAGTACCACTATTTTGTTTATGAGGAAACCAGGCACAGAACCGAGAAATTAAGTGAAATTAATTCCCCTAAGATTACCTAGGATGTATTATACATAAAACCATCTCCAACCCACCCCCCCACACACACACACATTCTCCTTTTATGAATGAGGAGACTGAGGAACAGAAAAGCTGGGTGAGTTGTGTAAAAACACATAGGTATTGATAGGCTGGCTTCAAATGGGTTCAAATCTAGCTTCTCTGAAGAGCTCCAATGGTTACAGTGGGATTTTCTGTCAGACGAAGAAGCCAATCAAACGACAATGGAAAGTTATAGTTCATCTTATGTGCCAACTTATGTAATCCAACATTATGTAATCCAACATTACTCTAGCTGTTTCTGTGAAGGTATTTTTCGGACAATATTAACAGCTCAATCAGTGGATGCAAAGCAGGTGATTCTCCATAATGTACATGGGCCTCATACAGTCAATGAAGGCCTGAATAGAAATAGACTGATGTCCCAGGAAAATGAGGAAACTCTACTAGCAGATCATCTTTGGACTTAAACTGAAATAATACCTCTTCCCTGGCTCTCTAGCCTGCCAGCCCTTCCCAAAAATATTCTATCTGCCAACATCCACAACTATGTGATCCAATTCCTCTCTCTCTCTTGCTGTCTCTCTCTGTCTCTCCAATATAGACATAGAGATATAGCCATAAATATGGATGCTAATATATATAGACATACATGTAAACTGTATATATGATACAGAGAGATAAATATCCAAAAATCACACATATACACACACACAATTTGTTTCTCTGGAAAATCTCTAACATAGTTATAAAACTATAACCCCAATTTTTTTTCTCAGTCTTCAGGGGTGCTTCTGTTCTGAGAGGTGTGGCTGTATTTTCCTTGCTAACATTCCCATGTACTGCAGCTGGACCACTGTAATAGCATCTTAGCCAGTCCCGTGGACCCCAAACCTGCTTCCCACCCTAAGCCTTGGCCAAGATGACCTCCCTTAGTGCATAAGTTACACATCAGTCCACTGTTTCAAATCTGTCCACAGCCTCTCAGCTGGGCATATGAGTCCTCTCTACCTTGGCAAATTCACCTTGCTCCGTTCCACTCACTGCAACTTCATGCTACTACTGACTGACCCACACCTGCAGATTTCTCTTTTGATGTAACTATTCAGTTTGACTGGGTTCACTTCATTATATCCTCTGTGAACTCTCTGCCCACAGCATTCTACATTCCTCTCCTGAGTTCTGAGAACACATCTTTGTCATGGAAACCATCTCCTTATTTTATCATTATCTGTATGCACTTGTGTTCCCTCACATAACCCGAGCTCTCTGAAACCAACATCTGTGTCCTAGGAGCCTCTAGAAACATACACAGTAGATTTTCCAAACATTTTTGTTGGATCTATAAAAACTGGCTATCCTCTTAGTCAATAATAGACCTAATTTACCTCAAATGGCAAAATTTGACCATTTTCCCATATTCTTTGTCATGTGCTGTTATTGGAAGATAAAATAATAGGTCAGAGTTGAGATTTGTAAATTTTTGAATTTGTCGAACACCAATGAAATACCTGGATTTACATCCAACTGAAAATTCTGTTTCTTGTGTTACACTGCTCTTTATGTGAATAATTCAACCAATCAACCAAAACAACCAGCCTACTCCTCATTTGGGTGTGTGGCACCTAAATAGTAATTAAAAGTAATTATAGAACACCTGCCAGAAACTTGAGCCTTTTCAAACCACCTATTTCAAAGCAGAATGTATGGAGCATGCTTACACAGTTTCAAGTAGCGTCATATCCTAATCTGTGTTTTACAAATTTTTCACCTATCTTACCCTTTACATTCTGTTCTATTTAGAGCCGATACTCAAAAGTCTATTGGGAAACCATGGCAATACTGGGCCCAATGATAACAGACACCACATGCATCCCACACCATCCAATAATACTGGAAAGAATATACACATTATTTTACCGTGTTAGGTCCTTGGATTCAACAATGAACTTAACTAAAAACAACGTCTAGTCAAACTTGCTCTGGCTTTTCTGCTAGCCCAAAATCTAGCACATGGCTTCCAAGTGAAGTTCAAAAAGCTAAATCTTTCTAATGGTTAAACATAGTCAACAGAGAAGTTCTGCACAGATTGGTCATGAGCTATTGGATTAGTAGGGCAAAAGCAGATCCTGAGACTTTCCACTTAAGCGTTTCCTCCCTTTTCAGTTGGGTCAGCCATTATCCTAACAGTACAGTATCTGCACCTGCACACCTCTTGTTTTGTTCCAGAATATCACACTCTCCTAGCTTTGTTGCTGACTGTCATTCTCTTCTGAAAGGTTCTCCCTCTGATCCCTAGACATTGCTTTTAGACACTATCCCTTGCCAGAGGCGATCCCCACAATGCATGTCCTAACAGGCCAAGCACCTGTGCTCTGTTCCGGGGCCCCTTCCCTTCTTAGCTGCCCGCCCCTTCGATGATCTCATCCTCCCACAAGGTTTTATTCACCTCCTACAAGGAAAGCTCGGGCTTCGATACTTGTAGGCCTCTTGCTGAGTTCTTGCTTCTCTTCCATTTGTCTGTTTGCCAGCATCAGTCCAGTCTTCTATTCTGATCCCCAGACCGATACAGCTAGTGTCAATGTCTATATTTGGATAGGTTACATACCAAACTCGGTATATTGAAGCAATTTTCTTCTATTACTATCCTCTTTACCCAAATAAAAACAAACAAATGCATACTTGTTCTATTTATCCCCTCGTCAATAAGTGGAAAAGTGCTATAATATCATTCTCTCATGCCCCAAACTAAAGAGTTCCTACTGCCATCCTCTCCCTCACACATTGCCTCCAGTCAGATCCACCTTCACGATCTCGATCACACCCATCACACCCCTCTGCTTCCCTCTCCCCAATAAAGGCAACACTATTGTTTTCCTACATTTTTTTTGTTTGCCCTTATATTCTTTAAAGAGAAAAAAATAACAAAATAACAAAGACAAAAAGAAAACAACACAAAAACAAAAAATGATACAGGATTTCAAAACAAGATGATAGGAAATTAACAGTGGTGGTTGTATTACATATTGTCATCTGCAACAAAGTTGCTCAGATTACCAGATATAAGAATGCAAGATTGATCAAACAATTAAAGAGAATAAAAAATGATTTTAAAAAGCATTATAAATGATACAGAGCTTCAATAAACAAGATGATAGGAACTCAACAATAGTTGTTGTGTTGCATATTGTTGTCTTCAAATTAGTTTTTCAGATCACCAGATATAAGCTTGCAAAATTGGTCAAAAGAAGTTTGCCTACATTATTACAAAAGCAAATCTCCCAGTGGATCGTCTATACAGCCTTGCTTTTCTCCATTTTTCCTTTAGCACAGCCAGGGTGCTGAAGCTTCTGACTTCTCAGAGCTTTTTACTAATTCCCCATTGCTAAATGGCATGTGTCAAAACCTTCTGCCTGATCAGCAAGGCTCTTCTAAGGCCTAAAACCAAAGATCATCAGTGACTCTTGCCTGCTTTCCACATCAGATCCTTCCACTTGCCCTCTCACTACAAACCTTTCTCAAACAACACCGATATCCTTCCTGCCTTAGCAACGTTCTCGTACTTTCTTTACTTTTCTCTCCTCTGCCCCACCAGGAAACATCACCCCCTTACTGCACTCTTACTCATGTTTCTGGACCTTAGGTAAAGGGAGCTTCTACAAGGACCTCCCTGGACCCCTATGTTTAGTCAATATGTCCTATTAGAAGAGCTGGTCTTTTTCTTCAGCTACTATCCTCTTTGCAACCATAGAAATTGAGTAGTTTGCATGTACTGCCTGTTTCTCTCTAAATACACAGATTGGAAGTTCCAGGAGGTTGGACTAGTAATGCCTGTTCTCTTTAGATTCCAAAATCTTCAAAGACTAAAACAAGGCCTGCCACATAGTAAGTACTCAATAAATGCTCGATGTGTAAATCTGTAAACAGAAACAAAGAGAAGTGATTTGTCCAACTTTTTTTGTTTACTTCTTTCTTTAAAGTGAAAAAAACTAACAAAACAATGAAGACACAAACAAAAACAACAAAAATGATACATGACCTCAAACAAAATGAGAGGAATTAACAATGGTTGCTACATTGCATACTATTATCTTCAATGAAGTTGCTCAGTCTACTACCAGATGTAAGAATGTAAGACTCATCAAACAACCAAAGACAGTAACAAGCAATAAAAAAAATCCACTGGAAACAATACAGAGCTTCACCATACAAGATGGTAGGAATTCAACAATAGTTCTTATACTGCATATTGTTGTCTTCAAATCAGTCATTTGAGGGAAAAGGAAAAAGAAAGAAGAGAAAAAATATGTATATGTATGCACACGATAGCTAGGATAATTGTACTACTAATATCTGTTGGTTTATTGAAAGGAACAGTTAATGTGTAATTGTTTGATCAATCTTACATGCCTATATCTGGTTATCTGAGCAACCACTTTGAAGATAACATTGTGTAATATAACAACTATTGTTAATTCCTATCACCTTATTTTGAAATTCTGTATCATTTTTATTGTTTTCTATGCTGTTTTGCTTACATATGTGTTTTGTTATTTTGGTATTTTTCTTTTCTTTTAAAAATAAAACACAAAATTTATATGTATATGCAAGGATAGCTGGGATAGATGGACTGCTAATGTCTGAGATTTATTGAAAGGAACAGTTAATGCTGAAAATTTTCTTTCTTCTGCTTACTTTTTCATCCAAACTGTCCACCTCTTTTGTTCTGCCTGTGTACACACAAAGAAATGAGAGGAAAAACCACAATGACTTATCTGGAAAGTGTCCTTGACTCGGGATTGGAACAATAAGCACTAATTTAGAGAACCACTAGACTATTACTCTCTGTTGCTCTGGGATTCTAGTCTCCCTATTCACATGCCTATAGGCAGAGGAACAGAATGCCAAAACTATACCCTGAACATCCTGTGGGATGAAAAAGCCTGGCCCTGTCAACTAACTGGCTCTGAAATGATGGGTAACTCATTTAATATCTCACGGTCCAAATTTTTCTTCTTTGAAAGGGAGGGAAATCTGTGGATGCTGTACTTTGAAAGGCTGTGATGAAATGCTCTGTAAGAGCAAAAGGAAAAGTTTATAGCTCTAATAGAGAAACCATAATTCACTCTGCACAGTTGAGAAAAGAGTCAAAGCCATGTATGTGCTTACTGCCTATTCAAGTAATGTTAACATCTTGTTCTCGGGGGAAAGCTTTAAACATAAAAGGATTTTAAATAATGTACATCCAGAGAAAAAACTATCAGTTCTGCTTAGAAGGGTATGAACTTTGCTGGTGAAGTGCTGTCTTTATGAAGGGCTAAAAAGGAAACAAGATCTTCAGCAGTGTAATTACAGAGAGTTATCTGGTACATCTTAGGAGCAAAAGGATCCTGAACATGTATGGATCTCCAGCCAACCTTATAAAACTACACTTATCTGCTCAAAAAAAGTATCTCAACTGGGGCAGATTATTTCTCATGTTGCTTCTAAGTTATTACATATACTTTGTTTTTATTATCTGGAATGCCTTTTGTACACCAGAGAAAATATCTTTTTCAAGATTTTGGCTCTAAAGAATCCCAACAGGTAGGAAGCTGTGGCACCTTGTGCAGTCATTTTCTAAAGAAATGAAGGACTATCTAACGTATGCTAGGGACACAGTGATGCTATTTCCATGTAGCCTTCTATAGCAAAATGATTTTACAGCATGATTTCATTTAATTTGCACTCCAAGTATTGTTTTCTCTTTCACAATCAAGAAGCTATGGCTTAATGGAACCAGCCATTCTGTCTAAAAGCATTAGCATACACCAAGGCCAAGATCCACATCACAGTCTGCACTTTCTAATGTACCCTATCCCTTCATCTCTCCAGAGCAATGGGTCACTTTGTCAGAACAATATCTGAGGAGTTTAAATATTTTAAGAGTTATTTCCCTAAAGTAGTAGCTATCAGTGGGTAAAAATAATTCAAATGCTTATCCTCATGATATCCATTCCTTATTTAAAGCGGTCATCAACGGACTCTCCTTGGGGAATGATATCATTTTCCTTCAGCTGAACAAAATACTTTCTGAGGCCACTTAGCTCAAGAAGGTAGCAAGGGAATAGCACATATAGAAAAAGTCACTGCCCTGAAATTTATTGGAAAGAAGTAGAATGTGATGTTTAATTTTATGTGTCAACTTGACTGGGCTGCTGATTAAACATTATCTCTGAGTGTGTTTATAAGGGTATTTCTAGAAGAGATTAACATTTGAATTGGTGGTCTAAGTAAAGCAGATGATCATCCCCAAAGTGGGTGGGTATCATGCAGTCTGTTGGCCTGGTTACAACAAAAATGGATGAATCTGGGTTCCTGCTCCCTCTGCTCTCAGCACTCCTGGGTCAAAGGTCTTCATATTTGGACTGGCACCCATCGATACTATCAGCTTTCATCCTGTCATGTCTGGGAACTACATCACCAACTTCCCTGGTGTTAAGCTTGCAGAGAGTAAAATGGGGACTTTCCTTCAGCAAGAAGTTTTCAACGTCCATTTGTGCTATAGCAAATATTATACCCTGCTTCACTTCTTTGCACTGCCAAACAATATCCTATTTTATGCATCTATCATGTTTTACCTATTTATCAGTTGGTGTACATTTGGGCTGTTTACACTTTTGGTCTATTATGAACAATGTTGCTCTGAATACTTTTGTGTAAGGTTTGATGGATGGAGGTTTTCATTTGTTTTGGGTATTTTTCTTCTTGGGTATATTATTAGAAATGGACTTTCTGGGTGACAGAATAACAATCTAACTTTTTGAAGAATTGCCTCAGACCTTTCTAAAGTGGCTGCACTACCCCATAATTGTCACCAGAACCTCACGTGAGCATCATTTTCTCCACATCCTCACCAACACTGTTATCATCTGTTTTGATTCAAGCCATCCTACTAGGTGGGAAACGGCATCACACAGTAGCTTTGATTTTCATTTCCCTAGTGATTAATAATATTGACTATCTTTTCAGGTGCATACTGACCATTTGTATATTTCCTTGGGTATAATGTTTATTTAAATCACTTGCTCATTTTTTGATTGGACCATTTGTCCTCTTTATTCTTGAGTTACAATATTTCTTTATATATTCTACATACAAATCCCTTACCAACTATATGATTTTCATTTGTCTTCCCCAAAATTGACATGCACAAAGTAAGCCAGTGTCAGGTAAGGAGCAATCTTATGGGCTGGTGCCTGGCAGGTGGAATTCCTATCAGGCTCTGCTTCACTACATGTTAAACAAAACACAGCTAGACGGCAAGGTAGCATGAGAGACATTCTCTGTATGTGTCTGATAAATTAAAACCTGAGGCCAAGCTAAAGCAGAATGAGATGTTTACTCCCCAGGCATCACGGTGAGTTAATTTTGTTATTTTATTTTTGACCTAGGGAAGAATTTCAAAAGAGAAGTCTGGAGTTTTGCTCTGTTGGTGACTACATCTGATGGATATTAGCCAATCTTTTTTCCTTCTCATATTTATCTCATCTCTCCTGGGTTCCCACAACCTCCAATGGCTCCATTTTATTTCTGTGTTGTTCCTTTTACATCCTCTGAAGTAAGGGACACTTTACTTATTTTGGGTAAAGGAAAAAAAGAATTACAACAAAGAAAGAAATAAAGAAAAGTACTGATAAGGGATGATCTGAAGATTATAAATAATTATAAACAAGAAAGAATCGTGGTTATATCTATGGCAACAAATTCTGATGGCACCACCTTTAATTCTCTTTAATTACATTTTACAGTGTTTTTCTCAGGCTTTATATTTGCTTTTAGTATGTTCAAGAGACCCTGGAAATGAGTCTCTCTGTGTATATGACACTGTGGACATACTTCTCGCTGATGCCTGACCTGGTGTTTGAAGAGAAAAAGAAAAAGGAAGGGAAGGGATGGGAGGGTTAGGGAAGGGAAGAGAAGAGAGTAGAAAACTGAAGAGAAAGGAAGAAAAGGCAAGGGAAGGGAAGGGAAGGGAAAGGAAGGTGTCAGTTGCCTCAATAGTTTATATTGAACTATATCCACTTTATTTTTTAAAATGAGACAGCTAAAGTATGCTTAGTTCAGAGATAATATTATGCTAATTAATAATTAAATCTGCCTTTCCACTACTTGTTAAGAAATGATTCCTGCACCACGCCAAGTATGGTGGTGTACAACTGTAATCCTAGTACTCTGGGAGGCTGGGACAGGTGGATTACACATTCAAGCCCAGTCTGGGTAACATTTACTTCAAGAAACCCTGTCTTTTTTTTAAAGAAACAAAAACAGAGAAAAAAAAAACAATAAAAAATACAGAATTTCAAAACAAGATGATAGGAAACTAACAATGGTTATTATATTGCATATTGTTATGACCAAAGTAGTTATTCAGGTTAGCAGATATAGGCATATAAGACTGATCAAACAGTATAAGCATTAATGGTTTCTTCCAATGAGCAAATAGAAATAAGTAGTACAATTATCTCAGCTATCTTATGTGTATATACATATCTTTTTTTGGGAAACCCTGTCTTAAAATAAAATATAAGAAGGACTGGGGATGTAGCTCAGTGTAAAGGCAAGGAAAAAATACCAAAAAACACCAAAACAAACCAAAACATAGAGCCTGAGCGAGTAGAAAAGTCTTATTCATGTGTACCTCCTACTTTGAGTACAGTTCTACAACTGTCCCACGTTAGACCTCTTTGTCCTCCTTTGGAGGTCAGTTTCATATTGGGATTTTTTTTTTTTTTTTTTTTTTTTTTTTTTTTGCTTTTTCTCCGGTACCGGGAACCGAACTC
>NW_004955453.1:5744904-5821741 GCF_000276665.1 Chinchilla lanigera | reverse complement strand
TTTTTTTGCTTTTTCTCCGGTACCGGGAACCGAACTCACGACCTTGCGCTTGCCAGGCAGGCGCTTTTTGCCGCTGAGCTAAATCCCCAGCCCCCATATTGGGATTTAAAGCTAATGTCTATATGAAAACTTGATGAAGGCAAGGGTGAAATATGACTAATTTTACTGATACCCAGATCCTATTTCTGATGTTCGTATTTTACTCTTTGCAGTCAGATTTGCCTGCAAGACAGTCTGACCATTAAAAATGAGCAAAAGGACTGAAGTCTTTTTTTCTCTCTGCAGAAGCACAGAAGAGCTATGTGGCTCTCCAGGATTTTGCTGTTACTGCACTCTGTAAAATTCTGCATGGAAGAGCCTCCCTCAGCCTAAGTCTCAGAGTAAAGATGACATGAATCTCAGTCCTCCAGCCATGAATGTGTGAATAGAGTGAGAAATACATATGGATTAATTTTAGTTACTGACATTTGGGGGTGTTTGTTATGGCAGCAGAACATTCCCATCTGACTAATTCAGGCACCACAAAAGGAACTGCTTTGACATCGAGTCCTCAACATACTAAAAGTTCCTCTATCTAAACTATTGAGGCAACTGACACGCTGAACCCAATTTGGTCTGTGCTGCAGACCCTGCCTCTTGGAACATGAAACTACCAAGCAGGAACTGCTCAGAACATGGGTGCTTCTCCATGGAAGTGTGCACGTGGTTCCCTCCTTCCAACCTCTCCTGTATCCATAAATATACAGTGGTATCTCATATCAATGAAAAGTGAAATGAGAAAATAACAGTTTTACTGAAAATCATGCCATTCTTTAAATGTTTTGCAGTAGCGGGGTTTGTATCCAAGGGTGCTCTACCACGGTGCTCCATCCTCAGTTCTTTTAATTTTCCTTTGGAGACCAGGTCTTCCTAGGGGCTGGCCTCCAACTTGCAAGCCTCCTGCCTCAGCCTCCTGAGTAGCTTGGACTACAGACATGTGCATTCAGGCCTGGACATTCCTTAAATTTTTAATGTGGAACACTATAGGATTGTCACACTTGGTCTACATAGACCACGCATATTTTCTACATGCAATGCAAACCTGTGGAGCCTGCTTGGTGTGGACAGCTGCCAGATAACCTGAGGCCTTCTCCAAGGAAGGACGATGAGCACAGATTAAAACCTGGACCGTGTGTTCCTTGCCAACACCGCTCCTGCTCAGGTCCTGCGATGGTGTGGCCTGCACATTCCTCTGTGCTGCTTAGAGAATAATCCACTTCTAATGTGTTTCCCAGGTGGCTTCCCTGCACACTTCTGAAGCCTAATTTCTCCTCACAGCCATCCTGCAAAAACCTTAAAATGTGGCTACAGCACGAGTGTGAAGGACTCAGAAAGAGCCACATCACCTGCCAGATGCAACAGCAGAAGGCTCCAAAAAGCATTAAAAAATAAGAAATGGTTCTTATAGAGATGTTCTCGCCCAGAGTTTCTATGAAATAATGATGCTGCAGCCCCCAAAGAGGGAGGCTTTTCAGAGTGCGAGGAATGAAAGAGAAATGCATTTGGAACCAAAGCGCTGAGCTTTTCCCATTGTGCTATATGAAAAAGATGGGTCTGGAGGCGATTTAACAAGTTTAAATTACAACTTGGAAAGTAATGAGCTTTGGCTCCTGAGACATGGAGCCAACTGGGAATAGTCTATGTACTTCACATTTTTCAGCTAAATCCCAGACTCACATGTAACACTTAGAGATAATATGTGAATTTATGACTCTTACTGCAGGGTTTAGGAACCCAGAATCACTCAAATGACTGCCCAACATACACACAGGTTTTCTTCCATTCTCTAAAACTCTGGCAAAGGGTTTGATCCTTAAACATGATTCAGAAAGAGTATGTGCCAATATAAATGCCAGCACGCTCCGAGTCGTCATTAACTTCTTAAATCTATGTATACCTTCGCACATTTGGTTGGTATCAACTTTTACACGTAACCCCAGACAGACAGCCACAAACCATGGTCCCTCATGTCTATGCTTGTCTACTTCATTGTGTGATTAGTCACAGTAGCTGAGTTCTTTAACTATTACCTCAACATTTTAGTGGCTTAACACAATATACTTTTTTTGTTTCTCATGGGACACAGAGAGGCCAAGTTTCCTGGTGAGACAGCATTCCTCCAAGCAGCAAGTCAAGAGCTAAGAGTGTTCTCTATGGTCCCACCCTCTTTCAAGTCCTTGGATCTCTCCTTATTTGGATATAAGGAAGAAAAAAATGGAAGTTCATCTGCACAATTCATGGGCCAGGTATGGACCAGGAATACATCACCTCTGCGTGTTGTTTGGATTCTGTCCTTTGAGACACCTGCCAGGGACTAGGAAATGTGATCTAACTTGAAGCCAGAGAGACTGGGAGAGGCTTTCACAACTCCTCCACTGCCTTGCTCATTATTTTCTGCTCTATAAAACCGACATGAAAATTGTAACTGCTTATTATGATTCCTACTACATTTTTTTCTGGGACCCAAAACTGACCAGATTCAGACTTGATCTGAATTTTAAGAGACTTAGGAATCACATGAGGGGCTAGTTTATTTCCAGGAGAGGCTATACCTTATCAGCCATCAGACAGAACATTACTCTCTTGAATGAAACTGCCTAAAATGCCAAAGAAGCCCACTGAAGCTGATATTCCGGGGAGCAGAGGCAGAGGAAAGGACAAGATGAAGGTGTGCTTTTGCTTGACCAAGTGGTCAGAGTTCCTCATTTCTGGAGCTGTTCACCTTTTGCAGCTGGATCATTTTTTGGTGACAGGGGACCACAGGACGTTGGTCTCTAAGTACTGGATGCTATCGTTACTTCCCCAGTTGTGATGATCAACAACATCCCCAGATATCGTCACATGTACCCTGAGGGACATGTGTGTGCATGTGCATGCATGTGTGCATGTGCACGTGCTTGTGTGTGAGTACACACACACACATAGTGAGAACCACTGTTCTAGCTCCTGAAAAGAATAATGAATTAACACAACTCAGCGTTTGGCTAGAAAACACCTGCATGCCACAGAAACTGTCTCTTTCTAGGTCTGTTCATCTGTCTCTCAGACAGTACTAGGCAAACACAAAAACTTGCCAAATACTGCCCTTTGAATTCCCTTTGTAGAGCCACCATGCAGCTCATCGTCCTTTGAGGACACCTGCTTCTGTCTGATGCTCCAATGCTGTAAATGAAGCTATGCCTACCCTTCATATACAGGAGACAATGGGGCTCTGTCCATGTCCCCCATTTCCTCAGGATATCAAAGCTGCAGGGACTTTGGGGAGCAAGTTACTAAGCAAGCCTCCAACAGGGAAATAAATGGATTGGAAGGTTTATTCCAAACTCTCCCAAACTTCCAGCACTCTCAAGAGCAGAAGGTGTTTCCGGAGAGATGAGAAAGAGGACTTAGACACAGCTAGCCTCCTCCCAAAGCACTTATTCCAAACATAGTTTAGGAAAAAGGCATTCCCTTCACATTTCCTCAAGTGGCAAAATATTTCTGAACTTTGGTCCAAATAGTGGCACCGCCTTCTCTCACTTTAATGAGCTATTGCATTTCAGTAATTAAGGGAAAGCTCTCTGATGTTGGTATATCTACAAAGCTCCAAGAGTTTCAAGTTGAAATGTGCAAAGGGATTTATTTATAACTTTCATAGCTAAAAGGGGAAACTTTGAGAAGAAAAAGAATACTTTTCAAAGCCAAAGGATCTTTTTTATTTGAATAGAGTAGGCTTACCCTAGAATGACAATACTTAGAAGCTATTTCGTGAATGCTACATGAATGATTCAGTAAGAATCATGAGACTGTCTTCATTTCACTTTTTTGTTAAACTAAAAACCTTTTAAAAACCTAAAGGATAGATAAGTAATGATAACCAGCATGCACTGAATGTTATTTCTCAAGACACATTGATTATCTCTAATTCCTTTTGCTTTTGATTATCTCCAATTCTTAAAAATATCTGGTAAAATAGGTATTTACATCATAACTTTAAAGGATGAATGAATTGCAGTGGAGATGAGGGGAGTGACGTGCCCTGAGATACACAGCTGGGGGACGACTTGAACTGAAGTCACCCTGATTCCCAAAGCTGCCATTCTTTCACTGTTTTTCCACCAAGCCATAATGGCTCTGAAGAAAGTTCATTTACGGAAAATCCCACTTTGGCAATCTCAGATACTTCTACACACCAAAACTGAAATGTCACTACAGCAGTAAGTACTTTGGTCTTCATTCCACTGCCTGGCAGTTCTCATGAAGTGGATAACAGAAAGGGTTCTTAGTAACTACATTAAATTAAATCTCAGCTACTTAGCATTAATTCATCACTATTCTGGTCTAGAAGTTTATGCAAAAAATATCATTAAGAAGTTCCTTTCCAGGAACAATCTTCCTGAGATCTTTTCCCCAAAATTGGACATGGTCTCTTCTCTAAGAGGGAACCACAGGGAATATTTCTCATGCTCCTGTTTCCCTGGGCCGTGGGTGACTGCGTGGGCTAATGAGGGTGCTGTGACTCCTCCGGAGACCATCACCCAGGGCGGTGTTGTGGTGTTCACATTCATTACAGTGAAAATCTGTCCTACTGCCCAGCGGGCTCAGGTAACTATGGCAACCTACCAGTAACATCACTCACACAAATTAGAGCAAAGAAGCTACATAAGACCAGCTCCACCCGGAAAGTGAAGGAGTCACACAAAGAAGAAAACCTTGCTCAAGGACACTTCAGTTCCCTATTGAATAGCCACCGGCAGGGCCACATCTGTTCAGCTTTATCACCAGAATAAATGTCCGTTTATTTTTACTGACTGGTGTGAAAAGTGGTGAAACATAACACGCGTGAAGCCTGGTTATAACTGCACGCATGGATCACAGCTGTGGGCATCACAGAGGGCGTGATGAGGGAGTGTCTCGATAGCCACACTGCCCTCTGCCCACGCGGACTGATGTGGACACACTTCTGCCCCCTTGTTCCTTCAGGGACAGAACTTTCCCTGCAGAGCACGCAAGTTCCTGCCAGGGAAGGGAACCCCACCTAGAAAGGGGACAGTCAGGAAAGAAAACTGCCCTTTGGAGAGTTCTACTATTCTTCTTTTCCATTTTTAAAAGAAAAATTATAAAGTCTTTTGAAAACCATCTTGAAGAACTACCACATGAGAGGACACACGCAGGCATTTAGGGGCAGTGGCAAGGAGCCTGGTAATTGGAACAGGGCCATGAAACACGGTCGAGCAAATTAATTAGCAAACGAGTAGGCTGGTCAGCCAACTTCATCGGTGCATTTGAAGTTGGTGATTATGACCATAGAGGGACATCAAGCTTCTCAGTCCCTGTCTGTCCCCATTCCCACCAGACTGTGTTCCTTAATTCATTTTGTGTCACGGGCACCTCAAGCAGCTTCTGGTGTGAATAAAATGCTTATAAATAGCAGCTGAACTCAACTAGAAAAGCAAAGGCTGTCATGTCTGGTGTATTCATTTCCAGGGTTTGCTACAGAGAACTTTGTTATCTCACAGTTCTGAAGGCTGGGGGCTCCAGATCAGGTGTCAGCAGATCTTGCTAGGGAAAGATCTGTTCTACACACACCTTCCAGCTCCGTGGCTCACTGTAGCGTAACTCCAACACATAGCATCTTCCCTGTGTGCATATATGTGTCCAAATTTTCCCTTTTTCATAAGGACATCCATCTTATTCAATCAGAGGTCCTCAATACTCCAACATGACTTCATCTTTAATTATATCTGCAATAACCCTTTTTCCAAATAAGGCTGCATTTGAGGCGTGTAGCAGGGAGGTAGGATTTTAACATGGTAACTTAAGGGAATGCAGTTTAGGTTATAACATCTAAGTATGAATAAACTTTTTAAAAATAGTAGACTGCCTTACAGAAAAAAAAACATAAAAGGAGTATCTGCCTTCACACACACATACATGCACACACAGGTTGCCATTTCAACTAGACTTTGAAAGTAACTTGTTTACTAGTTCAGGCAAAATGTCCATTCTTCCCCAAAGTCTCCATAAAATATTCATACCAGACATGAATCTCACTAATCCTATTTAGCAATTAAAAGCCACAGTCTCAGGCATCAAGCTAGTTCCACATAAATGGGGGAGGTCAACCAAGCAAAATTCAGCACTGAAAAGGCCTCAGTGTTTTCTGTGAGGGGCAACAAGCTTTGGTCTAGGCAGAAAGAAGTACTAAATATTCATCTGCTTCCAAATCAGTCATTGTCAAAGTACCCTGGCATGGAAGCGCAAAGGCCGGGCACGACCTAGGAAAATCATCCTCCCATGCAGGAGCATTTCCTCTCTAGAATCTAAAGGGGGGTCAGCTCTCCATAGAGGAAAGCCAGGAAGATGCTGACAATCATTCCAGCTCTTGGATCCAATTCCTCGGTATTACTGTCTTTGCTTCCAGCATCTCCAGCAGGCACCTGTTTTTATTTGCTTGGTGGCACTGATGGACCATCTTCTTTTATGGTTCCATGAATAGCTCACTTCTGGGAGATAGATGATGTAAAAGCAGCTGAAGGAAAGGAAGGCTACACTTATCTCAGAAGGTAAAGGATTAATAGACATCTGAGGGTCAAAGCTGCAGTGATTTTCTGAGAATCACAATCTTCCCCTTCCCAAATGGAGCAGCAGGAAAGGCCCTCTTCAAGCCCCAGCACCTCAATGCTTACACAGTGGGTGATCACAGTTGCAGAGAAACCAAGTGCACCTTCAACATTATAAAACTGGGTTTTGAACCACACAAGTCACAGCAAGTAAACAGGAGAAATTCAGCTTTGGCAGTAACTGTAACTGTACGATTTTCTCGCTTTAAAAAAAATCTGTAAAACCCACGTTTACTACTATATATACATGGTAAAACTTTCAAAGTTTCAAATGTTGGAAATTCTGAATTTCTCTCTAATACATACCATTTTGAATTTGGATGAATTAGCTTTTAGATTCAGGTTACAAATTAATCCAGGCTCATTATGTAATTAAACATTTGATTAGGAGCATGAATTAACATATTACACAGAGGAATATAATTTTATGAGACAAACTCTTCAAACCCAATAAAGAAATTCACCATGGTAACAAATTATCTGATCTATCCAATTAAACATGCAATTCAAAATGATTTCTCACATTACCTAAAAATGCACCCATTGTTAAATAGATATAATGTGTGTACTGCACTATAGAAAATTTCTTTAAAAACTTGAGCAAAAGTTGAGAGGATTTTAAATATACTTGCAAAAAATACAGAAAATATTGCTGTGTCCAATATTGTATGCTTTAATTTTTTTAACTGGGCGACATTTGGAAATGATGTATTTAATGCATTTCTAATCTTTCTGATAATCTTAGTAAAATAGGTCTGGCTCATAGCGTTCCACCTGAAGATGGATTTGTTGTAAGTGCCAGATGCAATCTATATTAATCAATCCAAGGTCTTCAAGTACAATTTAGCTTCCGGAGCTGGACTGACATGCAACTGTTCACCACTGTTACTAATTACATCTAGATCCAGTAATAACTAAAGAGTGTTTAAAGTTCTAGGAGTAGCTAGCAAACGTAACTACTGATGTGCAAGATCAATAATTGAAAGTAACACTTCAGGCATGAACCTACATAAATTAGAACTGGGAGAAAACACAAACGCAATTCAGTAGGTGGCACTATTCCCTCAGTCAGAGCTCTTCGTTCCGCATACTCTCCACATGGCATTCACCTTTATTGATTTCCTCCATGAAATTCTATGACCTGAATTACTGTCAACATGCTAAGAGCAAGTATACCGTCTGGCTTCTCTCTTTCTGATACACAGCCCAGGTAACAAACAATGTCCAGGAACAGATATGAGAGTATAAATGAGTTTGATTTCACACAAAGTCCTTACTTAGCCAGCTTAGTGCTTCAGGTTACTTGAAAGTTAGCTAATCTCCATACCCATTAAACACAATCAAATTGAGTTGATCTCTTCCATTGACATTAACCAATGAGCTAATTTAAAATACTTCAAATAACCAATCACTGGTTTCTCAACCTTGACATTATTGACATTTGGGCTGGATAATTCTTTACTAGAGAAAGGAGAAAGGATGATTCTTTACTAGAGAAAGGCTAATTCTATACTATGAATTCTGGAATGTTTAGCAGCATCCCTGGCATGTACCAGCTAGATGTCAGTACCAACTGACAATCAAAAGTGCCTCTAGACATTTCCAGATACCTCTTGTCAGGGAGGAGATCACCTCATCTGAGAACACTCAGTAAAGCAGTGATCTTTTTTTTTTAATAATAAAGACAGATCTCTGGCTTTGTTGCATGGACTGAACTACTGTACTAGCATACTTTCAGTAACAATGTTTATTACTCTTTTCATCAGATTCAAAACTCAGTGTGTTTATATTATGGACCATTTTAAAACTAAAGAGATCACAAAGAAAAAGAAAAGCGACCAATAATTGCCTCACCACAATAATGACTCTTAAGATTTCAAGTGTACTGTCTTCATTTTTCTGCATAAAGATACAGAGTATGTGTAGTACTATTTGATTTATGAAAATCTTAGAGTCTTAGAGCAGTACTAATTTGTCAAAAGATCTATTGTCACTACATGTGCCCCATGTCATCAAATACCTAATTAAATGATTTTTACAACTATATCATATTCTTTGCAAGCAATATGTCATACACTTTTTAACCAACCTTTTATATTGGGACATTTTATATGATCTCAGAGGTTAATGCGTGTTATTTTTGCTCTCAAATACTTTATTAAGTGATTTAATGACTACATTGTTTTCTTTGCAAGAGATATGTCATACATGTTTTTAACCAATCTTTTAGACTGGGACATTTTATCTGATCTAAAAGATTAAGGTGCATGATTTTTACTATGTTCTTGGGATAAATCCCCACAAGCAGAAATTCTGAATATTAAGCCATTTCAGTTCTGCTTTTATACAAAGGGAGCAAAGGACAGAATGACAAAACAAAAGAAGGAAAAACAAAGGGGAAGAATAGAGAACAGAAGGTGGGAAGAGGGAAAAAGCAGAAACGGAGAGTCTAGGGAGGGAGACGGGAGGGTGCAAACAGGGAGGCGGGAACAATGGGGAGGGGGGGCTTTTGTTTCACTGGATGCTGATTTAGAAATGAACTTGACGGCAGCATCCTGGCTTCCGTTACTCTCCGCTTTTGCCTGGTTTGTCCTCCCACAAGATCATCTTGATCTTGCCCGGCACTGAGAGAACGCATACCCATTATTTCTCCTCCTCCAGTTCTCCCTGTGACTTGCACACATTGGTAAAATGACTACTTAAAAACAAAAGTGAGAAACCTTGAAAACAGTGTGCTGTGTGAAAGAAGCCCGACACAAAAAGCCATGTATTGTACGCTTCCACGAAGATGAAACACCCAGAACAGGCAAATCCACAGAGACAGAAAGTAGATTAATGGTTGCCTGGGGCTAGGCGAGAGGGAACGGGGAGTGGCTGCTTGATTGCGATGAGGTTTCCTTTCGGGGTGATGAATATGATCTGAAACTAGATAGTGATGACGGTTGTACAGAAATACAAGTGATGAAATGTTACTGAATGACACACTTCAAGCTGGTACATTTCGTGGTGTGTATAAGGAAGTCATGAAGAAACAAACACTAACCTTTTGAAAAGGCATTTGAGTTGATTTGAGGGGATTTTTGAAAATTAATAAAAGATGAG
This sequence comes from Chinchilla lanigera, assembly GCF_000276665.1. NCBI lineage: Eukaryota > Metazoa > Chordata > Mammalia > Rodentia > Chinchillidae > Chinchilla > Chinchilla lanigera. The sequence continues at coordinate 5,811,998 of NW_004955453.1, read as the reverse complement.
GAAAAGAATAGCCATTGTTTTATTAGCTGTGGATATTAGTCCACCCAACTGCCTTCCCACGTGGCTATTATTCCTGCTTTACATGAGGTAAGAGAGACCAACCGACAGATAACTACTGAAAGGTGGAATTAGAAGTTCCTTCTGGCTCCCAAAACCTGTAGTAAGGGATCAATTCCAGGTTAACAAGGTGGAAAACATCCTTGACTGTGGCCTTACAGGTGTATTAGCCAGTGAGTTAATTAGCTATAGAGTCATGAAGGAAAGGAGAAAAATCCTATCTTCAAGGAGGCACTGTTTCTCAGCCCCAAAAGAACAGCATAAAAATGCAGAATGCGCTGTTCTTGGTCTTTCATGCAACACTGTGCATAAGTGCAGTGCAGCCTTCATCTCCCACCTCTGCCACACAAGATGGAATGAACTAAATTAACTAGCAAGGGTCCTAGGGGCTGGGAGGGAGCATCATGAGAAATAAAGTAGGAAGTTTTCCACATACCTGACTGCCTTAAATCATCTTTGCTCTTGAGGTTCAAGGCACAATGGCAAGTAGATGGAAGCAGATGATAGATCAGCACTTCTCAAGTTTGGAACTTTCACTGGCTCGCAAAGGGTCAGCACCCACTCAATGGCCTATTTTTTTTGTCTTTGTTACCGTACTCCAAGGAACCTAGACTATGCCCTTAAAAGTGAATAGTTAGTTGTAAGTACCAATATTTACTTTTCATGACTTGGACAGAGTTCTTTGCTCAATATGGTATTTCATGAGTTCACTACATCAAAAAAATTGCTGCCCTGCCCCCTCCAAGCCTAACGGCTTTGATGGAAGGTCCTCTTACAAAAAAATCATGATATACCATAGCTGTGGAGTGGGAATATTGTAGTCTTGAAAATTATACCCAAATAGATGATCTTATACAAGGGTGGCATCCCTCCCTGGGTGGCAGGGATGCAAAACACGGTACAACGTAGGGAGCACATAATTGCAGCAAAAGCTAGGGCTGCAGAAAGAGAAGCTCCCAGCACGTCTACAATAGCACCAAACTAGAGTTGGAGAGATGGGAAGAGGTGCAGGACATAAAACCACCATCTGACAATGCCACAAAGAATCCTCAGAGTAGCAAGTAAGGCCTGAGCCTGCGATCAGGCCATGTTTTGAAGAGGGAGAGGAACAATGATATGGAATGAGGAATTCAGACTATTAGCAACATGTACAGTTTACATGTTACACAGAATGAGGTCTGCAAGAGTGGCCAGTATTGTAGGAAGCACTCTCTAACCTGGCTCCCAACGAGCTCACACCCCTGAATTCATGCTCTCTGACTCTCTCCTTGAGTATGAGCTAAACTTAGTGGTAGCTTGCTTTTAACATGTCACTCTAAGTTTAGGTTATAAAAGATGTTCCCATCTTGCTCTCCCTCTGAGCTCTCTCACATGCTCATCACAATGGAAGACAGCCGCCATATTGCATGCAGTCCCACAAAGAGGCTCTTATGGACAGGAACTGAAAAAAAGCTCTGGCCACTGGCCAGCAAGGAACTGAAACCATCAATTCAACAGCCTGTAAGGAACTAGTCCTGCCAGCCACCACCTGGCAAGGGACACTCCCTCAGCTGAGCTTTCTGTTGACACCACAGCCCCAACCCACAGCTCGAGTGCAGCCTCAGGAGAGGATCCTGTGGCGGCAGCAGCCACCTAAGCCACCCTCAGACTACCAGAGCACAGAAGCTGTGAGTAGTCCATGCTTGTTGCTGCAAGCCGTAATTTAGCTGTGACTTTGTATGCAACAAAAGATAAGTAGTATAACAGGGTTTTCTGATACCTTACTGTTTACTAGACAAAAAGAATCATTTCAGGAATGTAATATTCCTCCCTCTTGGTCTTAACCATATCTTAGAGCCCCCAAGCAATTTACCAATGGATAAAAACAACTTCTTCTGCCTCTTTCTGTGAATTAAGGATAATGGACTGTTTACTCTCCATTAAAAAATCAATTAAGGATTGGCACTTTCTCCCTTTGATTTAAATCTACTGGCTGGTTATCCTGAGCCTCAGGGACACAAACTGACAAAGGAAACTATTAGTGCTATTTGACCCCCAGAGAAAATCCGGACAAATATGTCCTCAGAACTGTCAGCCTTCCTTGTATCTGAAACCATAAGCTGCAGTAACAGAATGGCAGTGATAGAGAACGTTAAGTAGCAGGTTTATATATCCTACACCAACATTCATCACAGCTCTTCATGGTAAATATGTTGCTCTTGAAGAAATGGGCCATAAACTAAAGTCTATGCAGCAGAAAAATTCTGCTTAAGGCAAATGGCTGTTTTCTATGCTCAAGCTTTACTTTGCATAAATAGGGAAAAATGCCAAGCAAAGATGACAAACTTTTAAAAACTTGTTATAGGTTGAAGAGTTTTAATCAATTAAGTTCATGATACTCTTTCTTTCATCACAAAACCTCTGTGTATGTCGTCAATTTCAAATAAAATAAAATGCACAAGGCAATCCATTCCTAGTTCCTCATAAATAGCTGCTCCATGTAATACACTTGGGAGGATCTCAAGAACAAAAGAATAGAGAGTACAGCATCATTTCTGTCAAACAGGGAATGCACATTTGTATGGGTAAATATGGCATCTGTGTTTTAATGAAAGGATCCTGGAGTCCTGAGTGTAGAAAACAAAGGATCCTCCCTTATTCTTTTATCATTCTCTACTGTACAAAACAGTCTTTGTTAATTTCTCACAGTAAGAACATTTACTTTTTACCAAAAGACTAGCTTTTCTTACTGACTAGATTTCAAATCAAGGACACTAAATCCAGTCTGATGTTTCCAATTAGGTAGTAATGACTTAAGCATAATATTTCCTTAACCAAGGCACAAATGAATACGTGCAATATACTGTTAGATACACCAGTCTCCAGGGGCTAAAAGACTCACATAACTAATTAACAGTAAAGACAGGCCAAGTCTACCAGGTAGAAGCAGGAAGGGGAAGCAGACTTAGAGCAGATGCATCTGCCTCTGTTGTGCAGGTAATTTAAGCTCCATGAAACAGGACGAGGAGTTGTACTTCCTAAGCGTGAAGCACCTTACTTGGTGAATTTATAAACATACACATATCAAGGCTGTGGGGAGCTGCAAAGGATGAACTCTCCAATGTTTTCTGAGCAAGTGTAATAAAGCAAGGCGGAGACATTGCCGGAGCACAGGGACACTCATCCACCCTTCTCTACATCCCGTGCACACAGCATTTGCCTTGAGCAGACATATAAAGACAATCAGCTGGAAACACAGGCGCAGTTGCCCCTCTCACTGGGAAATCACACTCCCAGAGGAAGGCAAACAATTTCCCGAACCTCAGAGGAAAACAGACAGCAAATGGCTGGCTGCCTCCAATGCCAGATCAGAAAGCGGCCCCTGCCCTCTCCTGGATCTCAGAGGATAGAGGAGAATGGTGGTGACCTCCATGTCCCCAGGAGCAAAGGCTGGTGCAACTGGTATACAGAGCATGCTCTAAAAAATGTCTGTGCTTAATCACAATCATGCTCAACTTTAATTCTCCCTGTTTTTCTCTACAGTCTTGTTCATCACCAAAATCTGATTTGAACCCCTGTTCTTTAATCTGACCCCAGGAGCTTCTTGCAGAGCTCCCTGCAGTCCTCTTAGAGCTCCCTGGGGTATCCAATGGACTCCTGGCTCCCCACTGAGCCAAGGCTGGAGAAGAAGCAAGACACTCCTGGCCTAAGGTCTAATGCTCCACCTTGTCTTCTGACTGAGTGTCATGTATACAAAGACTTTCCTAAGCAAGACAAGGATACTGTTTGTTGCTAAAAGCACTACATTATTCCCCAGTGTCCATTCCCCAAAAATGTCCGATTTCCCTTTGGGAGTCCAGGTGGTTCTGAGCAAGCTGACCCCAGGGGAAGTGGTACAGGTTGGCGTACTCCACCTTCCAGCCCCAAAGCGTATCACCTTGGGTTGGATAGCAGAGCCATGTCATCAAACCACAGGACCTGCAGCAGTTTTGCTGGACAGATGAGACTCGAGGGGAGGAGTAGTGAAGGAAATAGCAAGTAGGGAGCAGAAGTAGATGGGGATGATGAGAATGGGAAGAAGGAGACAGGAGAGAGAAGGCACTGAAGGAAAGGGGGAAATAATAAGAAATGAGAAGAGCAAAAGCAACAAAAGAGAAAAAAATACAACTTCTCTCCATCTCACTCTCCCTCAGCATACATGCATCCTTAATCTTGCTTCAGCACCACTGTCAAGGCACTTAGTTATCTCTCATCAGACTTAAAAGAAAAAAGGATACAGTGTCCCAAATGCCACTTTCTTCACTGATGGCATTATCAGTGCGTCAAATGCTGAGGCTTAACACAAACCACTACAGATTAATGAGCTCAGTGAAGGGTCTATTTATCCTATGAATACAATGAAATTGCATTTTGCTACTCCCACAGAATGTAAAATTTCCCATAGTTTAGATGTTGTTGATCTTAGCTTCTTTCTCTTCCAGGAACAGGTGCTGTAACTTATTGAACAACAAAAATGAATTCTCCAAGTCCAGCTACGTCCTGCGCTGAGAAAGTTTCTCTCTCCTGCAAAAGAGACTTTGATCTTCAAAACAGAATCTGCCCCAGCTAATGATCGATCATGGCTATAATAGCTGGTTCCCAGTTGCCAATAAATCTCAGACCCTGACCAAAGCTGCATGAGCCACCTTTCATTTTAAGTCTCACAACAATACGAGTTGGTAGGATTTTTTGTTCTCGGATGTCTTGTTTTGCAGCACTGGGGATCCAAGCTAGGATCTCACATGTTAGGCAAAAGCTCTTCCACTAAGCTACATTCCCCGCCCATGATTTCTTTCCTTACTGCACTTAAGATACAGTAAAGAGGAAAAAGAACCACTGAAGGACTGATCCCAAGTGAAGAAAGCTCAATGCTAATCTTACTAATGCTGCTTTTGCACCTATTTATTAAAAATATCGCTTGGTCTGAGAGGTGGAGGCTTTCTCAAGCACCATGTGGGGGCCAGGAGAAGATTTCGCTCTAGATCATAATGTCTGGCATAAACTTCTTACTGTCCCCTCCAAAGAGTGAATCTCCATGGATGAGCTTGGCTTGATCTCTGCAAATCCAAGAGGCAACCTCCATCCACCTCCCTAGTCTACCCCTCCAGGGCTGTCATCTCCAAAGTATGTTATCTATTCCCCAGAAAGTATATAATAGCCTGAGACACATGAGTTTCTATTCATGGATTTTTTTATCTTCTTTATCTTCAAAAATAAGAAATAAATTCAGCATCACTAATGCTTAGTACATAGACTGACACTGGCACCCTCAGCCTGCCCAATTGTCACGTGATCGGTGTCACATACAGAACCAGGTGCATCCTAAGGGAACATGCATCAACAGGGGAAAAGGGGTTGACATGGGCCCCTTAGTCACACGTTCACTTCTGCCCACTGCAGTGAATTTGTGGATGATATAATGCGGCTTTAAGAAAGATTATGTAAATTCCTATAAATAAATGACAAATATACTTATAATCTAAAGAAGAATACACTCAGAAGCAAACAAAACCTGGTGGAGATAACACACCTTCTCTCGGTATATCCCATTCTCCTTTCTAACCCACTCTGCAAGCTGAAGATACAATGGATGTGACAGAAAGTCAGCAAAGCAATAGTGAAAATGCCAAAGCCAGTGGAAAGTTGGTTTTAAATTCATTACTGTTTAAGAGGAACCTTGCCTAAGCTACAACACAAAGCCATAAAATATTGCTGATTTCTGACTTAACTCATTCTTTTAAAATTTCCATTTTACATTTGCTTTGCATATGCATAATAATTAGTAACTAATATATAGATTTACCCTACAATCAATATATGTATAATTATCAGTAGTCTTGTTTAAAGAGGGATGTAATTTGAAAAGGAAAAATAATGGCACAGAATTGCTAGCAGGAGATTTTAGCGGCCCTGATGAATAAACTAATTCTTTCAGTGTTCTCATGAGCCTCTTCATTTCCTTTCTTTGACTCTGTCTCAGAACAGCTCTAGGGTGAGTTATCTCCCTCTCTGCTCCTCCTCTTTTGGTAAGTGATTCTCGCTAAGAAACAGAAAATGAAGAGTCTGTTCATATAATAACTCTGAGTGCACCAAGGTTTTGTTATAAATTTTCTAAGTCATCAGGATAAAGGTTGTTTGTTTTGTAGTACATGTACGATGAGGGCCCAGAAGCCCAATCTCCTGATGTTCCAGGACTTTTGGAGGTTGGGCTATAAGGAAGCACCAAGGAGTAAAGACTTCAGGAAGACTTTGCAGTGAGGAAGAAGACAGAACAGAAAGGATGCAGCCGACGTGGACTTGCTACGAACTGGGAATCTTCCCGATGAGAAAAATACATACCCATGTGCATCACTGTATGAGGAGGGGAATAAGGAAATGTCTTTGTGACAATGGGGGGCATGTCTTCTGCCCTAACAAATACTACAGACATAGTAGGAGGCAACTGTTCATAAATGCCACAAAAATAAATTTTTAAGAGAGTGCACTAATGAATTTATGCCGAACAAGACATCTTATTTCAGTAGGGTCTTAAATCAGAATGTAACTTTCCTGTTTCTGGAAAGGTGCATTTTATTTATCCCCATTACTTCCTGATTAATGACTTTATAATTCCTTGATTTGGCTTATGAAGATGCTTGGTGACTCATAAATGCCAATCTGACTAATGTCTCATTTAGAGAACTCAGAATGCACAGAAGCCCACACGTCATTTCTCTTGCCAAGAAATAAAAATATAATGTTTTCAGTAAAAACAAAGAAATGAACATCTACCATGCCAAGAGGAACACATCTGCACCTGTTTCACGGCGGGTCTTATGTTCTACTTGCTGGGGAGTTAGGAGTTAGAATACCCAGAGATATAATGAGAAATTGCTGTGCATATTTAAAAAGCATTTTATGACCTTTTATGACCCTGGTTATTTATTGTCACTTTGACATCTACATCTTATTTGCCACCACTTTGTCTATAGCTCATTGACCTTTACATTCAAACCAAGGGGAGCTGAATTTCAATAGCAACAGTATTTTATTTATATAGCACTGCTTTCACAAAAAGTTCAAAGGACTTTATAAACATCTCTTTAAGCTGGAAAGTAACCTAAGTACTACTGTTTCCAAAGTTCAAATGACTCAAATTAGTAATGTAGAGAGATTTTAACAATTTAGAATTTCTGAATAAAGGTGGCAAATTAACTTTAAATATTTATCTCCTCTCCTTCCAAACTCCACTAAATTAATTATAACGGAAATTTTTACATTAAAATAGAAAGAAGAACATGAAGGGGAAAGAGGAAAGTAATATGCCAGAGGTTGCAGCAAAGATTTGGAATTTTTAGAAAGCCCACTGAATCTACACATCTAAGGCATAGTTTAAAAGTAAATGAAATTGAACTGAATTTTTATCTATTTATACCATGTTCTTTATTTCTTAAATGGTTTCCAAACTAAGAAGGAAAGACAGGATTTTACCTAAGATTACCTTTCTTGTCAAGAAACATGAGTCTCCAAATGGGAAAGACTCAAAATAATTCAACTGGACGAACTGAGGGAAAATCCACAGCAAGGTGTGAAACCATGAGATTTCAGTGCACTAAAGCCAAAATGAAGATTCTAGAAGCTTCTGGAAGCTGAGAGAAACCGTCACACACAAATGAATACTAGCACCTGAATTAAATGGTACTATAAATTCTTTAAGAACAATATGGGGTAATAGAAGCCAATGACTAGTATCTTCGTATTTGTAAGTACAGAATATTCCCAACCAGTATTAGTCCGTTTTCCACTGCTATAACAAATATTTGAGAGAATCAACTTATAGACAGAAAAGGCTTATTTTGGCTTACAGTTTTCTGGGTTCAGCCTACAGCTGGCTGGTCTCATTGTTTGGGGTTTGTGGTGAGGCAGGGCATCACGGCAGCAGCGTGCGATGAAGGAAAGCTGCACACCTATGGCTGTGCAGCGGAAGAGAGAAAGAGACCCAGCAGCTCCCTTCAAGGGCAGGTCCCAGGAAACTGAAGACCTCCCAGTAGACTCCACTTCTTAAACTCCCCACCATCCCCTAATATAGCAAACTGGGGAGCCAATCTTTACCACATAGGATTTGGGGGACATTTAAGATCCAAACAAAAGCATGACCTACACTTCTATACCCAGCAAAGTCTTCCAAAAGTTTAGGGTAGAAAAAAAGAAATGTGCAGACACAAAAGGTGTGAAATTTTACTTATTGGAGATGTTCTTCAGCATAACCAAGGAGTAAATCACAAAAAGGGAAGAAAATAGAGGAGTATCCAACTAAGGACAGCAGCAGAGAGGTCCCCAAGCTACAGCAGTGCAGCTGGCCTAGAGATAAAAACACTACTCAGCAGGAGGACAAAGGACTCCAGGGAAAAGATTCCCAAGGGGAAGGGAGAGAGAATCCACTGCCTCCTATAACTGGGAAGCTGGGCACTGTATTTATAGGTATGCCCCAATCCTGCCAGAGCATTTAGGGAAAATTGAGGGTAGGTGTATACAAATCATATTCATTCTAAAAATAATGTGTATTGTTTTTAATTAAATAAGAAAGTTAAAACATGCTCATTGATGGGGCCTTTAATTATCACACAGATAATGACATAACTGAATTTTCAGACATGATTATATAAGGATGATGGAGGGTTGCTATAGAACCAAATGTCCACCTATCAAAATAAAAAAACAAAAGGTATTATATAAAATAGAGGGAGGGGAAACAGAGAAATTGAAAACATTCTGGTGAAGTATAAAAATCAAACTGCTAAAATAATCATGCTTACTCCCTCAAGTAGGACTAGGGTGTGTAGGAAGGACAAAGGAGACAGTTAAAAATATTCTGTTTCATTTTCATTATTATTTGATAGTTCTATCTGCTTAAGTGTTGCTTTGATTCAATTTAAAACCTAAGGGGGGAAAACAACACTTGCAAAAAAAAAGTCCAAAGTACCTGAGGTTACCTTCACACTTTACAGGATCTAATGTTCCTTTGTTAATACTCACGCTTTCATTTTCCAAACAATACATGAAACTAGCCTTAGAATAGCACATAGGCTGTTGCTGCAACATCTGATTTTTTTTTTTTTTTTTTTTTTTTTTATCACCATTGCCTTAAAGGAAGTCCTTTACAGTTTCTCTTTGATATTTCCAAATTGCCATCTTTTTTTTTTTTTTTGTACCGGGAATCAAACTCAGGACCTTGCACTTGCCAGGCAGGCACTTGTGCCTCTGAGCTGTATCCCCGGCCCTAACATCTGATTTCTTTAGGACATCTGCCTCTAAAATAAAAGGTGGAGAGAACACCAAAAAAACAAAAACATTTTTAAAAGGACTGAAAGAATGAGAACTCTAACAGAGACAAGAAAGACTTTTGAGGTTAACTTCTTTTTTAAAGCATTGTATTTGAATAAACCAGATTGTAGTTCTGAAGTTATTATAACCTTGTAAGAGTCTCTAAGACCCGTACAGTCTCTGCTGGAAACCATAAAGAACATTATTAATGAGTTTATGCCATCTTAATTGGTTTTCTGTGTGGTGTTTCTGCATTTTGCCTAACAAGGAGTCTACCGCACAGAAACTATATTTTATCCACAGAATTAATCCAGGAAAACATGCAGAATAATTAACATATTTTCTAAATAAATAAGCTCTAAGTTTGGATAATAATTAAACCAAAATTTCAGAACTAAATCAACAAATCGTTTCAAAGACAAACTGTCCAAACAGGAAATCTTCAGGGGAAAATAACCACATAACAAGGTACTTCCCTCAGACATGAGCATTATGCTCATAATATTTTCCATATTATTTTCAAAATTATGCTGAAAGCTTTACTTGGTATAGAGGAAAAAGCATTTACCCACATTCCCTGTGGTAGCATTGTGAATTTTTTTAAAGAAACACTGTTTTACAATGGAATATAAAAGAAAAATGCTCACACTCTTGTATAAGAAACCTGCATTCCAGACAAAATTTTAAGGTATCAGCACTTTTTCTGAAAATCTGATAAAGAAAAAAATGAAAGAAAGAAAGCTGGCTCAACGTGGGAACAAAACGCTTTGCCTACACACCAATCTTTCTTCTTTTTCTACTTTTTAAGTAGATTTCTGAATTCCAATGTAAGAATTTCCTTAGGTTCAAGAAATGATATATTTGATGTAAACAATTACTTGGACTATATGCATTACATATATAATAATATACATTTCATTTATTTATACTTATCTGTAAAATAAAATTATATGGTCAGCCCTTTGTATCCATGTGTTTCATATCTACAGATTTATTCAATCAAAAAAAACATGTTTTGAAATACATCTGTTCTGAACATGTGTAGATGTTTTGTTGTTGTCATTATTCCTTAAATAATACAGTATTAACTATTTATACAACATTTGCACAGTATTAGGTATTATAAGCAATCTAGGGGTGATTTAGCATAAGAAAAAAATGTGCATGTGTTATATGCAAATATTTTGACATTTTACATAAAAGACTTGAGCACTCTCAGATTTTGGTATTTTAAGAGGGTCTTGGACCCAGTCTTCCATAAGCTGGTTGTATTTCTAAAGTTCCCTAATTCCAAGGGAGCCATTTGTAGGCGGTTGAATAATGCTTACCCAGAGATATTACTTAGGGCCAAATCTCTGGATTCTGCAATATTTATAGGTTTTACAAACCTGAAATTTAATTATTATCTGAATTTAGGATTTATTTATTTATTTTGAAAAATGTAATTTCCTTACATTTCTAAGGAAGAAGAATCCTTACAGGTTTGACTAAAGTCAGGATCCTAAGATGAAATTTTTCTTGGGTTAACCAGGGGACACTAAATCCCACCTCAAGTATCATCAGAAGAGAGGGAAGAGGCAGAGGGGACTGAAGAGAAGGAGGTAAGGTGACCACAGAGGCCATAGGTGTGACAGGGCTACAAGCCAAGGAATGCTTGCCGCCACCATGAACTGAAAGGAACAGAAGTGTTTCTCCCCTGGAGCTTCCACAAGGAGTGTAGCTCTGTTGACACCCTGAGTGATACTAATTTTGGGTTTCTGATCTTTAGATCTTTCAAAAAACAAATTCCATTGTTTTAAGCAACAATGTGAGCCACTAAGCACCCTTCAGAAAACCAGTAAAGCCAGCTTTCAAATGCATTTGAGCACGTCTATGACTTCCACACTGAGCAGACCAGCAAGTAAAACACCAGACAAGGCACAAATTGGATAGGAAAAAATTACTCTCCATGAAACTGGAAATTCAGATTTGGTCACAGAGAATAAATAAATGAACAAATCACTGACAAAGGGGTATTTCATAAATACTCTTTAGAATGAAGTTTCTTAAAAATAACTTTCCAAATGTCTCACATTCAGAGAAAATTTTTTCTTTAATTATTACTTTTGAAAACTTATCTAAAGAGTAATGTTTGTTCAATGTTGAAAATTTCAAGAATGAAAACAAACAAAAAATAAGAAAATCATGTTTTATCCATGTCTTAGTACCCAGGGATCACTTATATTCATATTTTAGTGTATATTTGTTCAGTCTTCTATTGCAAATTCCTGCAAGTACTGGGTACGTAGTCTTAGTCCTTTTTTTTTTTTTTTTTGGTTTTTGTCTGGTACCAGGAACCGAACTCATGACCTTGCACTTGCCAGGCAGGCGCTTTTGCCGCTGAGCTAAATCCCCAGCCCCCTTAGTCCTTTTTATTTTATTTTGACACAAGATCTTGCTATGTTGCCCAGATTGGCCTCCAACTTACAGTTTTTTTACCTTGGCCTCTAGAATAACTTTTAAAGGTGTGCACAACCACACTTGCCTACAACAGAAATTTTAATGATTACATAATTTCCATACTATTGTTAAGTAAAATTTGTATTATATCCTTTTTAGGTATTTAGATGATTTTCCCTATTTCCCTAATGAATCCTTGTTTTCTCAAGTTCCTAAAGCCACGAAGTAGACTACATAATGTAGTTGGCGACATTACAAATTTGGTTGTCTAGTAATAAACAGTCTTTGACATTCACACAAAGGTTAAGTTTAATACCTAAATGAATTCCCTGAACTAAAATGTCCTTACAGTGTGGGCAGGAAAGAGGGTACCTGGAAATAAATAGTCAGATACTCAGAGAATCCTTCAATGAGACCATAGCTCTACTCACCCATCAACTATGGTAAAGAATGGTCCCATAAAAAAACTATGATCCAACTCAACAAGCATGAACTGCATGTCAACTCCATGTGACAAATGAGAGAAATGAGACAGAATGACAATCATTACTCTAACCTCTTTCATCAGCTGAAGTGAAAATAATTCCAATGGGAAAAGGTTTCAGTTAACATATGACAAACACAAGCTCATGAAAGAAAAAGAGTTTGCTGAAGATACCAGAGCTGTGTATGGAAGGATCCAAAATACAGAATTCAAAGGTGTAAATCATGATTCATGGCCAAGAAGCTTAGGCTAAAACCACAAATAAGATATGTGTCCATGCCAGGGACCACAGCAGTAGCATAAGTAGTCTGTGTCCAGGATTTATAGTCAAAGAGCAACCCTAAAATTACATCCGGAGTCTTCCACTCTCCCTGAAGTCACACTCATTTCCTCCCTTTGACTCCTCTGAGATTAAAATTGGGCGGTAGGAAGATAAACTGTGAAGAGGATGAAGAGGGAGGCACACATCCCAAGGGTAGCTTAAACATCTCAGTGGTAGGAGCAGCTTCCTCTGATTTTCATAATCCTCCAAAGATTCTTCTCTCCCGGGCCCTCCCACACTGGAGGGCGGTGCGTGTTTGCACTTAGCTTGTGTCTCGGTGTGCTAGCTCAGTCCCGCCTCCTCTCTAAGAGCCATCCTCCTAGAGTGACCACACATCTGCACAGCTCAACTCTGTATAGCAAGGTGCCTTCTGGGTTTTGTCCACTTCATTTCAAATTTCCCAATCTTGACCTCATTATCTCTCCTGAAATCCTGCTTCTCTCTCCTTACTCCTGACCACAAATACAGGGTTGCTAAAAACAGAAATGTGAATGAAAAGTTTACAAAAGGGGCTCATGATCTTCCCATGGATGAGACTACCCTTGCCACCAACAAGACAAAAGCCCCTAAATGAGGCCAAACCACCTGGTAGCCAGTACCACTCAGCTGTCTGCAACAAGGGCTCCAGGAAGTGCCCTGGTGGTCATCAAACTCAGGCAACTCCTCTGCGCAACATAAACAAAATTCCCCCCTAAGTGTCCTAGAGCAGGGGCTGGGTTTGTACCAGGGAAGAAATAGGCAATGCTTGCTCCACTCTTTGAGAACTCTGCATCACTCTCCACTACCATGCCTTCCGTATTTAATGGTCCCACTCAAACCCAGGAAGTCTGTCATTATTTGTAAGAACACTCTCTTGCTGCCTCTGTAGCATGCATTTACCTCTTTTGAACACAAGTTTGATTTCTTCTCTGAGGAAGACTGATTCCCTCTCAGCTCCAGAAGTGAAACACATCACCTAAGCCCAGACAATGAGCTTATTCAATTCTCCCACCATAAACAGTGCTTTCAAGGTGAACATGTGACACATCCCATCCAATCAGAGTGAATCTCAAGACAACCGCTTGGAATGCTGGGGGAAAAAGCCTCCCACAGTTTGCAGAGTTGGGGGCCATATTTGTGACCTGAAACTACAGTACCAACTTTTAACTTAAGAAAAACTATTCTCAGAACAAAGCTGGACATGTTACCAAGCAGAAGTTTAATTATGTGGAACGAGACTCCCAGAAGAACCAGGTAATCAATCCTCATGGTATAATTTATAGTTTGAAGAGCAAATAAATTTCATCAATTTAGATCCACTCAAGTTTTCTGTTATTTCAACCCAAAGCATCACAATTACTGCTTTTTTCGTTTTCCATTAGTGGCTCAGATCATCCTTAAAGTGCATAATATATTCTCATGAATGAAGAAAGAAATGAAGAAAAATAGGAAAGAAGGAGGAAGGAAGGAGGAAAGGATGAAGACAGCAGTGGAATAAGGAAGGGAAACTCAAAAAATCCACAGATCCACAGAGAGTAAAGATTGCAGGAAAAATAACAGCTTGTCCCATAGACAACAGATGTTGGCTCATATCAACTCTCAGCCTCTTATATCTGAGAAGACAGGAGAAATAAATGTGTTTTGATTTGTTTACAGGAAAGAGTCTGAAAAGAAAGAAGAGATTATATATCACCTACTCTGAATTTAGTGGAAAGTAACCACTAGTAGACTAATTCTACTTTATATATTAGCATTCATTGTTTTTTTATTCTGTCTTGATTTTGAACTCAAGAAATTTATTTTGCAAGGAAAAAGTCTGTAAAGTTGGGATATCTAGATTCTTGCAATGTCCAAAATGACCTTCACAAAAAAAAAGGAAGCAAAAGGCTGCAAAGATGATGCATTTGATGTGGATAACAACATTATTAAATCAATAATTTTCCTTTGTGTTAATGAATAAAAAAGGGTCCCTGCCTAAAATGAGAGCATATGATGATATTTCAAATCAAATCCATAACTGATCAAATAAACACAAAGACTGAAGTGCAAAAACAGGTACATTCTATACCAATTTCAAATATATTTAGACCCAGATCAAGAACTGTAATCATAAAGCATGCTGGGTTGCTGGAATTCCTTCTGTGGTGCCCATTTCATGTAAGTGCTACAGGGTCACACTTGAGTGTTGCCCTCAAAGCTCAGAGCTCAGAATATCTCTTCACTGTGCCATGAAGCTGTAAATTACACACATCTTTCCAGAGAGCAAAGGGATTATTACTGCTACTGCAGAAAAAGAAGAATCTCAAAAAGAGTAAAGTGTACACTGTTATGATTTGTGACTCGTTAACCCTTCTGTGACAGTGGGTTTGTCTGATAGTTTCTGCTCTCACAAGTAGGAAGACAGTGAAATCCTAGGATAAGCTTCACAGCAGGGCAGGCTGAACACCCAGTCAGGACGAGGCAATATTAGGGAACACTATGCCTCCTACGCTGGCCCAGGCCCGCAGGGACATAGTGGAGCCCTCCAGGAGGGAGAAGGCACAGAGTTGCTGGTGCTTACCATGCTCACCATGCTGCAGAAGGAAGTCAAGGATTTGCTTAGCAGTGACAGAGTAGAAAAGAAGGAGTGGACCCAACACCTGAAGATCAGCCCTAAGGCTCTGCTTCAGGATCCCAGCCTCACCAAGCTACACTTGAAGGGTGTGGGAGAAAGAAAGCCAGTTACACCCACATTAAAGCAGCCAGACTCAGGCTCAAACAGGAGGTTTCCATCAGTAACTGTGAGCGAGGTGTAAGTCACAATTACCACGAGACGTCATCTCACTCCAAATGCCAGTGAACATGTAGGGGCAAGACAGCTCTCATACACTGCTGATGAAGATGGAAATGAGTGCAATTCTGATGGACAGCAGTGTGGAGATTCCTCCAGAAATTAAAAACAGATCCTCTGCACAACCCAGGGGTTCCACTGTGAGGTATGTTATGGTTGATACATTGTGTCAACTTGAGGAGTCTAGAGGCTTGGCTAAGTGACTCAGCAGTTCTACATCCTGGAGTGAGAAGGGCACGCCCTTAGTGTTCTGGGGTGTTGTTCGCTGTGTCAATCTGAGAAGTTTAGAAGGTAACTAAGTGACTGAGAAGGGGCCCAGGGTCCTTACTTTGTATTCATCACAAGCCTGTGCAAGAGGAAGGCATGGAGATGATGTGAGTGGTACAGGCCCCCTGGTACTTACAACATAGGGGAGGAAAAGAGGCTTGTTCATCCCCCTTTTGCTCTTGCTACTTTTGCTGTCTTGTGCTGCCCTGTGCTCTGCCGCCCTGCTTTGGAGCTGGTTAATTATAAACTGAAACCTCCACACACTGTAAGCTAAATAAACCTTTCCTTCCTTAATTTTGGTGTTGGGTATTTTGTCTCAGCAGCAAGAAAAAAGTTACCAAGCCAGGGTGCATATCCAAAGGAAATGACACCAGTATGACAATGTTTTGTTGCCACACCAGTCACAATAGTTATTATGTAAGATATCCATCAAAGGATGGATAGATCAAGAAAATATGGTCTATGTCCACAATGGAATATTATTCAGTCATAAAAATAAGGATATCCTACCCTTTACAGCAGCATGGATGGAACTGGATGTTAAGTGAAATAATCAGAAATACAAAGACAGTACCACATGATCTCTCTTACTTGTAAATGTTAAAGTTGACTGGAACATATAATGTTGATTCCTAGAAGGTTAGAAGGCTGGGCATAAGAGAGCATAGTGGGGAGTTGGACAACAGTTACCTAAACAGTTAGAAGAAATATATTCCAGTGTTCTGAGAGAATAGTGACTAGAATTCACAGTAGCCCATTAATTTTTTATGGTACTGGAGATCATATTGAGAGTCTTCACACTAAACTACATCCCCAGCCCTCTTTCAGTTTTTTTTTAAAATGGGATCTCACTGAATTGCTAAGTCACCCAGGCTGGATTCAAATTTATGATCCTCCTATCTCAGTTTCCCAGTATGTTGGGATTACAGGTGTGTGCTCACATTCCCAGCTAACCTACTAAATATTTTATTAAAAGATATTAGAGAGGATCTCAGAGACTCCAAACACAAAGTAATGATAAGGGTATTAAAATAATTAAGTAACCTGATTTGATCAGTACATATTGTCAGCAGGTATTGAAACATCACTCTCTACTGCATAAATACCAACAATCATGTTAATACAAAATGTTTCTAAACGTGTAAAGACAAGGAAATGTTAACTGCCCCTGATTTGATCATGACACAGTGTATTCATGCATCCAATTACCACACCATACCCCATAAATTTGTACAATTAAAATCATAATTCATTGAAAGATTTAAAATGTAAAAATGTACATGAGATACACAAGCTCTGTCCCTATACGGGGTATAGAAACTGAGGTCTGTAGCAAAGAAACAACTTGTTCAAATTCTCATGACACAAATAATCACATCTGTGCAAAAGAGATCTGTGAAGAGCCATGGAAACCACTGGCTGGTCCTAGAGAGGCCATAAAATCTGCTGGAGCACAGGTTGCAGGGAGGACTGCAGAGAGTCACATGGGACTCCAGCGGTTACCCACTGGGTGTCCTGAGACAGGCTGAGAAACTGTCTATGCTCCAGCTGTGTCCTCTGTGATATGGGGCTACACATGGCTCTGACATCATCGGGTCAAACTGAGGATCAACTAGTCCTATGGCGTGAAAATCCCATAGATGCAAGAAGAGTGCTTAATGTATTAGTAAATATAAGTTCTCTAGAATCACTACTGGATTTCTCTCTCTCCGTTTCTCTCTTTCTCTCTATCTCTCTTTAACAAAAGAGCACTCATTTATTAAGAAAATTTTTTTCAGGCACGTGTGACGTGCTTTTCATCACTACACCTGTGTTATAGTATAAGACTCGGGGGAATAGGAGTCAGCGCCGAGCAGTACAGCGCCCCCTGGAGGATGAAGTGACCCTCACATAGCACAACTCTGGAGCAGTAATTGTGGAGCAGAGTCCCATTGACTCCTAGAAGTCAGCCTCCGGTCTGCTGTGGCAAATCCATTCTGACCATACAAATCCCTCCAACCTTCAAGTACAACTTTCCCCCAAACTCCCGCCTCCCAAGGTCTATATCCTTTCCTGTCATTTATATTATACTTATCACACACTGCTCTGTGGTTCAGGTCTTCGGGTTCCAAGCCTCATCCATTTCGCGTAAATTGCATAGTCTATTTGAAAGCGCATGATCCCGAACCCCACCAATAAGCTGAAGCCCGACTCAAAGACTCTAGAAAGATGGACCAGGTAGTAGCCTGCCAGGGGATTCGAATACACACAAGGTTTCACCAGTATTTGTCATTTATTTGGTCAGTTACCTACTCCTACTTGGCTATGCATCGCATCACCCACCACACCTACTTTGATCCCTTGCTCCACGATCCCATACATGCAGAAGGTTTCCAATGAACATTAATTCAGTAACTGTTTACTAGAAAGGTGAAAGCGCCTCAAAGTCCACAGTGCTGGGGAGGAGGAGACAGGTGTGATCAGGTATTGCTGCTGTAAAATCCTACATAGCATGTAATTCTCAAAACAACTCCAATAAGAGTCCTAATGCAATGCACTGGGTTTTGTGGGTAAATAACTCCACTCCAGAGGGGAAAAAAGTGGCAGCAATAGCAGAGAACACACAAAGACCCAGCTGCCCGAAACATGAATAGGCTGGCAATGCAATCCTGTCAGAACTCACTGCGAATACAGATCAGAGGGAAGCGAGCAATCTGAGATGAGTGAGGGTCTCAGCCGCGCTGCCCGCAACTCCCCTTTCCTTCCCTTCTTCCTGCCTCTTTTTCTCCCCAAATCCAGTTATGGGAGCACAACTGGAGAAGCTTTCGGATGAAAAGGACAAATTCTGTATAAACGTGGGGAGTCCCAAATGCTGGCCCTGCAGCTGGGCCCGGGCTACATTGTGCTCATTATTCCTGGGACACGTGAGTCTGAGATGGGGTCCGTTCTGCAGCTGGCATCCTGTAAGCTGAGTAACTCGCTAGCAAGAACCACAGCGCAAACACTGGACTTTTTACTCAAAGATGGTGGGGGTGTGAAGATTGCACACAGAAATTTCAAGGTTCTAACATCTAATCTTTTTTTTTAAACACAAGAATATGACTTTGAACATAAATGTTACATAGCCCTTGAAAATTAAAGAATAGAACTCAGGCACATGCGCTGTTAAAAAGCAAAGGCATGAAGTTGATAGTGTATAATCTGACGAACTGCACAGAGAATGTTTTCCTCTTCAGACAGAAAGAATATTCTGGAAAAGACCTCAAGGGATGTTGGCTTGGATACCCGACTCCAGGTTATGATTATTTATGCCTGGAATCTTCTCTTCACAATTTCTAGGGATGGAGCAGTAATAATTTTTTTATAGCCCAGCAGAATGTGTTTTTCACCTTGAATACAGAAGCTCTTCCCTGTGTCCAACTGAAACCACCACGGACTTCCCTGTCTCCGAGCCCTGCTCCTCTCTGGCATGCTTCCCTGAATTCCTACTCTGGTTTTCCTCTGAGAAGGAAAATAAGTGAACATGGCCTGAGACAGTGTGCAGAAGAAAGTAGCGCATGAATCTTGAATTTTATACTTTTTGCAGAAAAATGATAGTTTTTATTCCCCAAGTAAATATTTCTCTCTCCTTACACACAGGTGCACATGCACACACACACACACACACACACACACACACACACACTTTTCATGTGTAGGTTGGATCTGTAACTCCTTTTATTTTGTGACCTTTTTAAAAAGTTTCCTTCCCATTTTAAAAGTAGTTTGCAGAGTTTGTTAAATTAAAGTCTCTTCTCTGTGCTTGTCCTTACTAATTTCCTCTTGTGCTGAGACACGATCTTCTCTGATAGGACCAAAATTCAAAATGATATTACTAAATCCTCCAAAAGATGTACAGTGAATTGTATCAAATGCATTGAGTAGTTGTTTAATTCCTTTATGTCCTTAACTCACCAAGAGCACTAAATACAATATACCTAAGGTCAGTCTGTGCATTCATTCACAATGTCCAGTTAATGCCACTGGCGACTCCTCGGGGAAGCTGAGCTACCAGTTTACCCTGACCAGAGTTACCATTAGAAATTCCATTTTAAATGGAGTCCTATTTGCCTAAATGCTCATTATAATTAGAACTACTGGCCAAGACCTTAAGGCTTCCCCATGGAATCCCACCTTTCACTACTTTCTGAGAAGCTCAGGTACCCTGGCATGTTCCTTTCCATTCCAGACATACCAACAATATTCCCACATTAGCACCCCTGTTCTTCTGATCAGAAAGATGTTTCACAAACTGGTGTTCTCCTCCTGTTTCTCAGCTAGCTGTATGATTTATGGAATCATAAAGATATGCAAGTCTTCCTCACACTGTACCCAGTGCCTGGCAGACAGCAAACAACCAGGAAACGTGTGTAGAATGAATGGATGTGTGTGAGGTCTTGTGAATACCACCATCAGCAAGTCTAATGTCTCCTCCAACCTGACCACAGCTATGCAGAACTGTTTCCCCCAAAATAAGGCATAGAGACATGAGGGCGTCTACACAGTTTAGAAGAAACCAACAGGTGCATATATATTTTCCTTGCCCCTTGTTAGGTTTTCACCCCTCAAAGTAAATTTCTGATGGCAAAATAGGCATAAAACTTTTTTTCTTGGTTATCTCTGAGCTGATTTCTATATTCACCAGCTCAAGCAGAAACAAGAGCACATGAGAAAAACCCAAAAGCTTACCAAAATGATACAATGTGTGTCTAGTTTTGCTTCCACGTCAGTGTTATAGTTCACATAAATGAAAAATGGATTTTATGGACTCTGAGGTGTGAATATCAGTATAAATTCTGAGAGCTAAAGCAAAGCAAAAAACGCAAAATCACCCCCAAGGTCTTAGAAAACACAACTGTTGGAAAATCTGGTTTTTTGCTTTTCAGTTTTCTCATTCTTTAAAATATGTTTTATTCAGATTGCACACACAAAAGCAGGAATGATCAGCAAGGAAGCCCAAGGTACCATAAAACTATGGAAAATACGGAAAGAATATCATTTTATTCAGACACTCTAAAATCTATGTTTCTAACATGTGCCCCACAATTATGAAAAGCTTTGTGTTATTAAAATTGAATAAGCCCGGATACGTATTCATACTACCATCCTTGGTAGCTGTCTTCTATCTGTGAAACCAGGGTGTCAAGGCCCCAGGTTCTTAGCCTGTTCCAT
Organism: Chinchilla lanigera; assembly: GCF_000276665.1. Classification (NCBI taxonomy): domain Eukaryota; kingdom Metazoa; phylum Chordata; class Mammalia; order Rodentia; family Chinchillidae; genus Chinchilla; species Chinchilla lanigera. Next base: position 5,791,109 of record NW_004955453.1, on the reverse strand, counting down.
CCAGAGACCCCTAGATCCCCATGCACCCATACCTTGCAGCCACTGTGAGCTCTTGTCTTCATTAGAGGGGCGGTGGTGCACAGCTCGATGGCCTCAGGCTCGTGGAAGATGACGGCTGGGAGAGGCTCCTTTTTCAGTGTGAGGACATTCAATTTAGACTTCAGCATGGTCTGAAAGTGCTGAAAAGCATAAAAAGAAGCCAAATGTAGTCAAACCGTTTGTGTTTGTACAGAGTGCAAACTGTATATCAAACTTAGCAGCAGAATCTTTGTCTCATTAACTCTGTTTCAGGAGTTGAGGCCAAGAGACATTTATTAAATCGAGGAGGCAAAACCCTACTGCGATGATACTAAAATGCAACCGTGGGAACAGCTGATTCCTATGCAAGACCACGAAAACGTGGATTAATGGTGGAGTCACCTCACACAGGACCTTATACTTGAGCAGCTTTTCTAAGGTGTCATAAAGATGAATTCCTAGAGATGTAATCCATGCAGATTCAGCTACACCAGTAAAGATCATCAGAAGAGGATGGTATAGGAACTTATTTTAGAGAAAGTCTAGCTATTACAGAAGCAGATGAAAAAGTACACAAGGCTTCTATTCTCTGCCCACCCCAGCTCTTTCATGCACCAGCTGTGAGCATAGAAAATTCACTGCTTCCCACTGGGCCATTTTTATCTATTGTCTTGAGCCAGGGTCCTAGGAAAATATCCTTTCTATATGCAACTCTACTGGCACTAGTCTTGAAATATGCCCTGAAGCTGGCCATATTTAATCACTACTATCCACACCGCCCCAGCCAAGGCTGTGTCGTTCCTTGGTCTGTTATAACAGCACACAAACTAGTCCCATCAATTTTAAACTTGTCCCTATATACTATGCTACACGGAAGACAGAGGGGTCCTTTTGCACTCCAACTATGGCATGCAATGTCTCTGTTCAAACTCTATAAATCTTCCCATTTCCTCAAAGAAAAATCCCAAGTCCTTACCTTGGCCACTGAGGCCATACACAGTCTGGGGACCTACATCTCCCTGGTGCTGATTTCATCTCCCTCTCCTTACTCGCTCATTTGTTGACCCCACCACAGTGGCTCCCTTAGTCTTCTGAGAACAAGTCAAAGACACATGGGCCTTGGGACCTCTGAATATGAAGACCATGACCAAATGTCAGCTCATCATTTCTTATCAATATTATCTAAAGCAACACACACACACTCACACACACACACACATTCACACACACACACACACACACACACCTGATTTCTTGGCCATGTAAGCAGTGCAGTCACACACAACCCTATGCTGAGGAGAACCCCACATTCAGAAAGGCTCCCAGCTTAGCTTAACACTTTTGGTTTAAAGTCACGACCACCTTAAAATTCTTCCGCACTTTGTTTCTGAACTTGTGTTTTGCATGTGAAGTCCAGCGAGACCGTGCAGCACACTTACGAGCAGAGGAGAATCTATTCACAGTATGAGCCTCCCCCACCCTTGCCATCCTCGTGCATCTGTGATGACACAGAATTCCGAGGGCCCCACAACAATTAGGAATTTAGCCAGGGCCAAAGTGAGCACACGGTAAGCATGTTAAGCCTATGACGAAGGGGCCAGGGCGGGGAGTGCAGTGACAGCCCAAGAGGCCAGCCTTTGGAACCAAAAGGTTCTCAGAATGCACGGAAGTCATTTGAGGTCTAAGAGATGTGAGTGATGAAAGAATCCCGCACTATCTTTTCTTAATCTCATTACTCTCTCTTCTCATATTAAGCAACCACGTACATGGGAGAATGCCACAGGAGGAAAGGGAAAGGCAGCAGCCACAGGGCCAGCTCTTTCAGGCCTTCCTCCCTTCATTATTAGAAAAGTGCAGGTGAGCTAGAATGTTTATATGTCAAGAAGTGAAATGAATACAGACAAGCTGGTTTGGGGCAGCATTTTCACAGTTCTGAGAAAAGCAAACACACTCTGAACTAGAAAATGCAAATTGGGCAATTCCAATGACTGCATTCTAACCTTGGCATTGAACGTGGATGCTACAGAATATAAGGGTGCACAGTGCATTCATGCTCATAATCTAAATTTTTAATTTTTGCCTTTACTTTGAGCAGCATTGCATAGCAAATCATAATCAAAATAAAATGCTGTCACTTTAAGAGATTCATAAAAAAGGGAAAGACGCTCTGCTTAGGAACACTTAGCAGCTAATTTTTCCTGTGGTTTGGAATAGGGGGCAGTGGATTTTCACTTTTCAAGGGCCTTTGAAACCTGGGGAGGCAGCTCTGCACACACATGTACTTGCCACTCGCCAGTCCTTTCTCCTGCCTCATCACTCTTATCACTCATTCACCACCACTATAAAGTTCTGCAGTTGCCTTGTTTATGTTAGTGTGATCCACAAAAATATAAGCACCATAGGAGCCAAAGTTGTTTTATTCAGTGAAATATCCCACCGGCCTGAAACAGAGCCCAGCACACCACAGAGGTCTGAGAAATATTTGTGAAAGGTAATAAAAGTAATGTGATAAAAAGTACAACATGAACCACAAATTTAAAAATAATGATCTCTAGGTCAAGGTACACAGACTCCCTCTCCTCTACCTCATCTAAGTGGTTCTTTTTGGACCCGCAATGGTTTACAAAACAGATGGCTACACGCAATGAGTAACGACACACATACACAAGCACATTCATCTAAGTATAGACTGCCAGGAACAGCCCTTTTAAAAGTCTATACAATTCATTGTAAAGCTGCAGAGGTTTGGGAATTTATGGTGGGACAAAGCTTGTTTTTCACAAGTCCTCAAAATGAGGACTCCAACTGGTCACTTGAATGGCTAATTCTTTGCATCAACTTGAACTCAGCTATTCAACCAAATACTAAACCAACAGTTGCTGGGAAGGTCTTCTACAGATGTACGAAAGTCCCTAGTCAGCTGGGTTAAGGTAAGGGAGATGACCGCAGATAACCCAGGTACAGTTGATTCAGTTAGCTCAAAGCTCTAAAAAGGTGAGCCCAGGCTTCCTACAGAAGACTTCCTTCCTTCCTCCAGTGGATGCCAGAGCCTCCCCACATCTGAGAGTCCCAGCCCACCTTTCCTGACAGTCTGCCTTACAGTTTCAACTTGGATTTACTGAGCCAGCTCCTACAATTACAGAAGCCAATGCCTCTAATAAATGTATTGTTATGCATCTCCTAGTTCTGTTCTCTGGCTGAACCTTGATAGATACAACCACCTTTAGGAAGCCAAGTTGCCAGCTCTGCTACTTTCTAAATGGAGGAGAGACTCAAATTTACATTTCCTTGAGGATTGGTTTGGGGGGTGCGGGGCCAGGAAAGGATGGGAGAGAACGAGGGGAGGAGGAGGAGGGAAGGAAGTGCAGCGGGGGAGAGCAAGAAGGAAGAGAACAAGAGAGAGAGGCAGAGAGGAAGAGCAAGACTTCACATTCATCTGGAAGTTTCAGTCTTTGTTCCTAACTGGTTCCTGTCCAACGGAGTGTGGGGTTTGGAGCTGCAAGGTGGTGTGAGAAATCTCAGAGCAGTGGTGTGGATTACTGAGTCGAGCGCTTGACTTGGTTTGCCTCTGAAGAAAAGAAAGTGGGGCTGATGGAACAGCAGGATAAAGGGGAGAGCAACCTGAAAAGTGAGGTAGCAAGTGGGGCACACTTCTGAGACTCCATTCCGCCATCTTACTGAGACTCTTTCCACCATGCCATTGGGCATCTCCACACACCAGAAACCACAGATCATCTCAGTCTGACTTCTACCCAAGGATGACACTGAAACCAGTCTCCCTCGTAGGAAGATGGGAAAGCTACACTGCCAGGAGTTCTGAGACTGTCTTACTGTCCTCCCTGTCATTGCAGTAGGACCAAATCCTACAGCTGCTGACTCAGCCACAAGCACACCGAGAGCCTGGGCACTGTACACCAGTGCACACACTGCCCCACCACTGCTTGGCATAGGCTTCAAGAAACAAAGAGGCAGGTAACCAAAAAGGCCTAAATCAGAAGCAGGAAAATATCAGAGTTCAAGTTCCAACTTCACCACAATGTGCCTCGGGACACACACTACCCCACCCTTCAGAATCCAGCACTCACTCACTGAGTCACCACACACAGCTGCACTAAATGCCTGTCTTCGACCCAGTATGGTGGCAGCCACAGCAGGAACAAAAATAAAATGCCAGCCTCTTCTCAGGAGGGTTCGTCGCACTTGGGGGACACCAAGTCACACGCAACTAACGCTGTGCAAATGCATTCGGACAGCTGATAAAAGGAGCTAGAGGAAGCTAGAAGGGCTAGATAGAAAGGCTCAGTGCGGGAAATGATTCCTGGCATTGTTTGCTCTGATGGTTTTTGTCCACTATAAAAAGGCAAAAGTAAAAGAAGGAAATTAAAAATACATCTTTTTATGGCAAATGAACATCGCACAAGGTGTGATCCCAGACTACAGTGCATGTTTACATAGAAACATATTTATTACAGTAAAAGACACATTGCTTCCTTGCTCTGAATACACTTATCCTATTGTTCTCGCCTCTTTCTGAAGCAGTTCTTGACACTCTTTCATGTCTTTTCATGGCTGCCTCCATGTCCTGAATTAATTTGAAATTTTTACAGCCATTTCTGTCAAATAAAAAAACATTATAGCGGTTTTTCCACCTAATTTTTTTTTTTTTTTTTTTTTTTTTTTTTTGGTTTTTCTCCGGTACCGGGAACCGAACTCATGACCTTGCGCTTGTCAGGCAGGCGCTTTTGCCACTGAGCTAAATCCCCAGCCCTGGTTTTTCCACCTTATTCACCAGATGTGGCACTGCTGTGTGACTTCTGACTCTTCCCGAAGGTCAAAATGACCATGAAACATGAACATTTTGAGTCAGTTCAGGAAATTGAGGCAGCCATGACAGTGCAAGCAAAGACACACACAAAACAGGACTTTCAGAAGTTCCTCAGAAAGTAACAAGAATGATGGTACGCTTGAAGCAAGAGAGTATTTTGAGGAGATTAATGACAATGTGTCTATTACTGGAATTTTTTTAAAAATCTAAACATTAACTGTAGTCTTTGACCATAGCATGTATGTAACTCTGATTTGCTGTTGTAAGTTTTTGCTGGTGGAAGTTTCCCTTTGAAGAGGAAACATCTGCATCAGTAGATACTGCCTTGTGGAATGCGGCTCACCACTAACAATGTGACCCAAAACATGTGTGACACAAGCTTACCATCTCAGTACCACATGTCCCTACCCAAAGACACTGATTCAGAAAAAACTCAACATTGACTAAACAACCTCTTCTAGAAGATTAACAACTAGGGTTGTTAGACTAGAATACTGAGAGTGCTGAGATGCTGCTGACCTTCTGGTCCTCCAAGGTCATTCTGACAGAAACCACATAGAGACTAGGAAGGCTGAAAAATGGAGAGACACAGCCTTGACATGGTTGAATCTCTGGATCCAGCTGATCCAGTTCTTGTCTGAAATACACCCACTCGGGAACATACCTAGAACATCAACCAATGGTGTCTGATCCTTGCAACTAAAAGTATCTAGTAATACAAATCACTTTCTAAAGAAAAATCATCCGTGAAAATAAAATGGAGCCACTAACAAGAACTGTAAGAAGACATCATCCATTTTAAACAGCAGACATGTCTTCAGCAAAAGTGAATGTTCCATTTCTTTGAGCAGATAAGACTTGATAAAAGTACCCACTAATAATCTCAAGTAGGTAGGCAGTACACCTCTCAGGTCACCCATGTCTAAGATAAAGCCCTCAGCGCTCCTGCCAAAGTTAGATAATTTCTAAGTCTCAAGAGAGAGTGCACCTGCAATCATTCCTAAATTGGGTGGCAAGCACTCTTATTAGGTTACAAAGACCCAGATGCCATATCCAGCTTTGTCAGAGCTGCACAGCCTGGTATATTCTGGGCCTCAGTTTCCTCCAGTCTGCGCACTTTACAGTGCTGTGTTATGTCACACCAAAATGACACCTCTGGCTCTTTCCATAAACAGGTGCAATAGTGATAATGCAACTTAGAGGATAATCCAGTAAAATGTAAAAAGGCAAAAAAAGACGAATCAAATAGAAGAGCTCGAAAAATCTACTGTTCCCACATAAAGACGTACACAGTTCCATAAAGAAAATGTGTTATTCATTCTTAAAGGGAAGTGAATAACGTTGCAGAAAATTAGAGCACTGCCCTGGACAAATTAAACAAAGCTCCACTCTCTGCATTTAGTGCTTTATGTGTGATCCCAAAATAGATCCTCTAAATCAAACCCCATTATGTGGCTGGGGTAATCACCATGCCCTGTATAATTTTACAGTTGGCACTGCTTCCTGCTCCTATTCAGACATTAATCTCTAGCAGTTTAGCAGGCAGGGATTTACATATTTTACCAATTCAAATTGAGTGTATCCCACCTTTGTATTGATTCTGTATCCCAAACATAAAGCATCTTTGGAAGGCAAATCCTGCTTCCTCTTTTATAAGATAAATGGAACACTAGCTTCCCTCACAGTAGAAGGAAGGCATTAAGATTTTAATCTTTTGTCTATGCTTGCATCTTGAAGGCTGACTATAATGGTCAGTTGTCACTTGCAAATTACTGATTCAGTAATGCCCTAATCAAGCTTCAAAAATATTGCAAATGCTTCTCTGAAGAGAGCCCCAAGGAATGAGTTGGTGAATCAGATTAATGGAAAATTTCAGTACCCCAAACAAATGTTAATTTGTACAAGTGCACAAAAATCAGTAGGGCTTTGACATTCCATTCATAATCACATTCCGCCTCATTACTTTGGGGGCGTGTGTAAAAATTAATGAAACTCACCTGTGTTTTGCTTACACTGTATGCCATTTATTTTAAGTAATCTATATTCAGGCCCCATATATGAGAAAAGAAACAATGAGTATACTCTTCTATGACCGTTGGTAAGGTATTTTGCTTATCTTTTTAAGTATGAATTCTTTACTTGTTTTAGTATTTCCAAAAATTAAAAATAAAAAGCCTAAAAGTAAAAAATAACTAAACAGCAAATAATTATACGAGTAAATAAAAGAAAATTTGCTTAATCAAATTTAACTTTTACTTAAATATTTTAAAGCAAAAGGCTTTGCCTGTTTGCTTTTGTCCCGTTTTAAAGTAAGACAAGGTTGGATAATCAATCTCCCAGAATCGAGGAAGTATACACAGAATTGAAACGTTTGACTTTAAGGATTAATTTTTAATGCAGTTTAACAAGCCAGTATTTCAACAACAAAAAAAGATCTGCACGAATGCAGCATTTACCTTCTTTCTGCAAATCATTCTACTTGACTGCTTTACTCAAAAGTTCAGGCTTAATTTTAAAGGCCAACATCTCCGTTTTCATAAATTTAGAAAGCTGTTGATATCTGTTGAAGAGTTGGCTATTATTAAACTAACTGAAAATATTCATGTTCACACACCCAGATTTACTCCTGTGGTTTTGATAATGGAGACAATTTTTCTCAACAGTACAGATTCTTTTAAGAGATTATGTGGGAGATGTACAAAAATACTCTCATGCACAATCAGATGCCATGTAAGGGACCCCAGAGCATACAAAAAGCTCACTTGTTCAGAGCAATGTGTGTGTGTGTGTGTGTGTGTGTGATACAAATATATCTGCAAATATGTATTCATATACATATGTATGCATATATATGTCTTCCCTTATTCACAGGGGATACATCCAAGATGCCCAGTAAAACCCTAAAACTACAGATAATACTGAACTCTCTATATATTGTTTTTTCTGATATATATATATATATATGAGAAGTGTAATTTATAAATTACTTACAGCAAAAGATCATTAGTAATAGCTAATAAGAAAACAGAACAGTTGTAACAATACTGCATACTGTACTAAAAGTTAGATGGATACGGTCTCGCTCTTTGGCACATCAGAGCTGCAAGCATCACTACTGTAGTACTTTGGGAACATTACCTATAAGAGAGGAGCACTGAGGTACTGCGACAGTTGAGCTGACAACGAAGGTAGCCACTAAGGGACAAACAGGCAGGTAGCATTTTCAGTCTACATACGCAAGACAAAGGCAGGATTCACGTTTGGATGGGACAGAACAGAAAAGCACAGGAGTTCATGCTATTCAGAACAAAGCACAATTTAAAACTGATGAACTGTTTATTTCTGGAATTTTCCATTTAATATTTTGTGCTATTGTTGGCTGTGAATAAGTGAAGCTGTGCAAAGCACACTCACAGATAAGGGGACACACTGTGTGTGCATGCTATTGTATACATGCGTAAGTGTATATTTCAGACTGGTAACAAAAATCAATAAATGTGCTGCATTAAGTACTTCCTGTCAGCTTTTAAGCTATTTTTCTACATGTAAACAGCTAATTGTGAACAGTTAAACAATCTATTGCTAAAGGTGGATTGCCTGCTACTAGCCCAAAGTTGTACTTGGTCTAGGGGTCTACTTTATTTATTCACAGGTATGCCTTATGATTAAAATTTGAGTAGCATTCAAAAATTGAGATAAATTTAATTAAGGGGTACATTTCCACTACTCTTGAGAAGTCAGAAGATCTGCAAAAGAAACTTGCAGTCCTCAGGGCAGCAATTAGCTCCTGCTGGTTACTGCAACTGTCCTTCTGGACCCAGGCAGCTGGCCACAGTCTCCCCTTTTCCCCAGGGTGAGCTTTCACTTCTATAATAACTACCAGGGGGTTTTTAATAGTCATTTTATGTCTTCCCAAATTCACCACTATCTGTTATTTGGTTGACCATTATCGGCACTTGAATTTACATTTCGTAGTATAAAATGACAAATGCTAGAGGCACAGAACAAAAATTTCACCCTCATTAAAAATTTGAGGTACAACAGAATTAAATCACATATATATATATTTAAATTACAAAAATTTAACCAAGAGAGGGTAAGTGAGTGGATGACAGAAGTGACACTATAAGTAGTCCAAGTATGTCATTCCAGTCGGTGGGTGAGGGTCAGGAATAAGCACTTACGAATCTGCTCTTTCCTAAGAGACGTATTCCCACTCGCCTCTGGTAGCTCTGAACTTCCAAAGGTCAGTAGTTCCCTGCTTTTACATTCAACCAAAATGAATTAACAGGACGCAGTGACTCTCACTTTACTCGGTCAAATAAATTTGAACCAAAGTTGAGCAGGAGTTTGTGAGGTACTGGGCACCAGGCGGTGAGAGACAGCAGCCCCTAAGAGACATGAAAGAAATAAGAGAAGTCAAGCAATGCCCAGCTGCCTGCCCTGAAAAACTTTGCAGAACACAGTGCAGAGAGGAGAAATATGAGCGAGACCCTGAGCTAAGAGGACAGAGATAGAAGGAGGGGAGACAAAGAAGAGAGCTGCACAGAGAGAGCATTCTATAAACCTTCAGAGGGTCTCTTAAGTATTCAGCTGAGTACTGATCAGCATAAGCATGAAAAGAAACTACCCAAGGCTGGAAAAGAACCAATGGAAAGGATTAGAGATTAGACTTTGGGTGCTCATACAGGGCCAGTTAACACCGCCTATTCACACCAGCCAGCCTGGAGACATTTAGGAGGCTTAGGGCCCTGGGTAGGATAGAGCACTCAGCAAGTGCAGTAGTCAGGAATTGTTAGGACTAGACTAAATGTTGCTCTGGTCCATCTACAAATTTTTGAAAGGAAAATTCAAAAGGAGCAAATTGCGTCAGGCATATAGACACATATCTGTAACCCCAGCTACTCAGGAGGCCGAGGCAGGATGATCACAAATTCAAGGTCAGCCTGGACAATTTAGCAAGATTGTCTCAAAAATAAAATAAAAAAGACTGACATGTAGCATAGTGTATAGTGCTTGCCTACGAACAAGACCCTGGGTTCAACTGCCAGCCCTACAAAAGAACAAAAAAAAAATGTTTTCAAGTAATCAGTGGAGTACAATAATAACAACAGAAACATAAAGGATAGCCAACCCTCAGCACGGTAAAATTCAAAATCTCTGACGCCCAACAAAGAAAATCACTAGACAAACAGAAAGGCAAGAAAATAAAACTTACAAGTAGATGAGTCACGAACTCAACACAGATGTTATGCTGAAGTGAGCAGATAATGGCATTAATGCTATTTTTCATATATTTAACATTGCACTGGATGCTTTAGCCAATGACAAAACAAGCAGAGGCAAACAATAAAAAGTCTCGTATTGGAAAGGTAACATTATCTTTATTCCCAATATTACCACCTAGCACTCATACAAATATACAACAAAATCTTTAAAACCTAGTTGAATTAATGGATGCATTTAGCAAGGTTGAATGACAGAACATTAATATACAAAACATAATCGTTTTTTCTGAAGCCTAGCAAAGAAAGTTATATGTCCATAAAAGATTTGTACACAAATATTCATAGCAGCTCTGTTTTTAACAGCCCATGCCTAGAAAATAACCCAATCGTTCCTTGTCAGGTAGAGAAATAAACTATGGTAGAGCCATGTAATAGAATGCTTGCAATAAAATAAAAGGAAATAAACTTTTCATGCACAGTAGAACAGAGATGAGTCAGCAAATAATTACCCTGAGAACATAAATAAAAGGAGAACATACTATCTTATCCCATTTATATAAAATTCTAGGAAATACAAAACAATGTCCAGTTACTGGAAGCAGATCAGTGACAGCCTGGAAAGCAGAAAACCTCATGCAGGAAGAAAACTCAAAGGCGAGAGTTTCACAAACCCACATAAATACCCAAACCTATCAAATTGTGTGCTTTGAGTATAGATAGTTTATTGTACATATAAAACATCTTGTTGAGTCACAAACTTAGAGAATGCTATGACATGACGAGGGAATGTCAACAGGATGCTGCAAACAGTGTGAACTATTTCTCAGTGGCTAGTGTCAGGCAATCTGAGAAGCAATAAAAATAATTATTGTAATGGGTTATAACCCACAAACTATATAATAAACATGAATGAGCAATATGGATCGATGGAGAGGGAGAGAAAGAGAGAGTAAGACAGCAGGAGAGGAGGAGAGGAGAGCAAGAGAGAGAGAGAGAGAGAGAGAGAGGAAGGGAAGAAAGAGGAACAGGAAGAGGAAGAAAGAGGAAGGGGAAGAGGAAGACAGAGAAAGAGAAAGAAAAAGAGAAAGACAAAGAGGGAGGCAGGGAAAAGCAGAAAAACAAACTTCTTACAGAAGAACTGTACTTTATAGAAGTAATAACAGAAATCTAAAATCACCACTTAGCAGGAAAAAAAAAAAAAAAAACCAGTACTATTTTTCACACACAAATCATTAAGACTAAAATTAGTGACCTAAATATACTGAACATCAAGGTATTGGGAGTGTCTCAAAGAATCTCCCCCAGAAGACGTTTATTTTGTAAAGAGAAACAGAGAAACCTGGGCAAAACCTGGCAGACATAACCTAACACAAGTGCCCAAAGCTACCACCTCCAACAACGAGCCCTACTGACACCATCTGTCCCTCGATGTAATACTGTAGAGGCACAGCTCTGCTGCTATAATATGCTCACCCAAAATGAAGACGCTGAATTTAATCATTATAAGGTTCCGACAAACACAAGCTAAGAGGTATTATAAGTAATAACAGGCTGAGAGCCGAGCAAAAGTGTTAAGGTCACAAAAGGCAAAGAATGACAAAACTGATCGCTTATTAGAGAAAGCTAGGAGACAAACAAAGATGATCTGTGACTTTAATTGAAAAGGGGCACTAGCGGAACATGACAAATGTCCAAATAAAGTCTGAAAATCATGCAGCAGTATTTTACAGTAACATTTCTGGCTTCTGTTATTGTTCTATGATTTCATAAAATGCTGTTAGTTGGACAGCTTAGAAATTAGGTGTACTGTGTTTGCCATTATTATAAATTCAGAATTATTACAAAATGAAAATTTTTAAATTTGGAAAGTAATAACTGATTTTTTGGATTTTTATGTGGATTACTAGCTAACCTTCCTTGCAGATTTTCTATTAAGAATTTAAGATTAACTTTGGATTTGACTCGTACTCCTATTTTAGCACTGCAGTCGTTATTCCCCTGACATCTTACTATTATTCTACTGTCTGAAAAGAAGTCTGCCACAATTGTTATTTTTGTCCCTCGGTAACACATCCTTTCACCATGACACCCTTCGAGACTTTCTTCTTTATTTTTAGATTCTAACTGTGTACATATAAATACTTTCTTCAGTATTTATTCTTTTTTGCATTCTCGAAGCTGCTTGGATCTGTAGGACAGTAGTCTTATATCTTTCAATATTTGTGGAAAATTTTCCGTCCTTACCTTTTCAATAGTTTTCTCTTTTCTTTCTCTTCTCCTTCTGGGATTTGAATTATGTGTTAGAACGTGTGATACTGTTTCTCAGGGCTTGTAAGTTCTCTTCTGTTTCTATGTGCTTTTTTTTGTCTTTGTGTTTCAGCTTTGGTAATTTCTATTGGTCTATATACAAGTTCACCTTTTTGTGCTGAAACTTCTAATGAGCCTTCTTCATCTCTCTTACATTGTGTTTACTGTTTGTTGTTGATGCTTTCTCTAACTTTTCCATGTCATTGCTTGTTGTATTTCTGGCTTTTTGTGGAAATTCCTCATATGTTTATGTGCTCATGTATGTGTTCTGCTTTTCTCACTGAAGTTGTTAATCCCTTAGTCAAAATTATCTTAAATTGCATATCTGAGATATATCTGAGTCTAGTTATGCTGACAGCTTTGTCTCTTCAGAATGAATTTCTGTTTTTTTTTTATCTCCTCCTTTTATCTTTTGTGTCTGTGTGAGAGAGATATTTTGATTGAATGGTGGACATTATGTGCAGTAGATACAGGGTAACAGCACTCACATACAAAAATGGCCACATCTGCTCAGGCTAATGAATGTGGAGGGTTGAGTCAAAGTTCTCAGGCACTGGGTACATCTGCATTTGACCACCGTGCCCAAAACTCTGGTTCCTTTGGAATTAGCTTTTACTTAGGGTAGCATCTGGTTTGCTGGGGTTCTGGTCCCATATTCCTCAATATCTCTGGTGTCTCAATATTCCTGCCCCACTCTCACATTTCTCATTGTACCTGTGTCTCAAAAGTCTCTCTCCTCACTCTTGCACTGTCTCCACAGGTTGACTGCCTTGTGTTTGATACTAGCTGCTCTCCGCCTTCAGGCAGGGAGGGTCCCACTCCCTCAGTCTGTCTCTGTTTCATGCAGGCCCTATGTCCCTTGGTCTTGGAAATAGGTTGATTTCAGTGATTCTGACATTGCCCTAGCTGTAGGGGACCTCTAATAGTTTGGTCCACAGTGTTTACCTGATTTTCTCCCAGAAATATATGTTTTGTTTTTTTTTTTCTTTTCCTGTCCACACGTTGCAATGGACATTCAGTTGTCTGTCCTCTCATCCCAGCTGTAAAGTCCTGTGTTTCTTAGGAGAACAGAGTCCAGGTGGGGCTCTGCTACCTCTGTCTAGAGCACACAGAGTCACTGCTATGTCATCCTTTAAACTGCACAACAGCCCTGATTTTATAACAGAATAATCACATAAAGGCATGGAAGGATTTGGAACCATATAATGCTAGGCTCAGTCATGCATCAAAATATTTGACTTTGATCAAGTCACGTACACTTCCGAATCTCACCCGCTCGTCATAAAACAGGGATCAATAACACCTTTCTTGGAAACATGACATGAATATATGTGTGCATGACACATGAATCTATGTGTGCCTGCATCACCAGGTCAGGACCACCAAAGAAAGCCAATCCTGGTGCCCACTCTTAAGCTCTCTTGGCCTCAGTGGTGGTGTGTTTGGAAGAGCTTGTGTGTTGGCATGAACTTTTTTGGAGACCCAGCTACCATCTGTCCTATTCTACAGTCTCAGGCTAGCCTACAACTGACATTTACAATTTGTTGATATTGTTGGCCAAATGTTTCCTATCATCTTGCATTGCAAGCCATAGCACCACCCCTTACTCTGCCACAGGTGAGCCAGAATTCATGCAGAATCTCTTTCTGGAGAGGCCTTGCATTCTAATACATATTTCAGAGTAGGTGGATCAAGTATGACCCCTCCACCCTAGTTCTTTGATGTCTTCAGGAATGTATATTTCATAAATCGTCTGGGTTGTACTTGTTGGAAAGATGAAGGTGATGCTTTCTCTAATTTCCCATATCCTAGGCAAAATCCAGTAGTAAAACTCATATGCTTAATCCGTTGAAAACTAAATGAACGGAGGAACGCTTTGTGCTTGAGAAAGCAAATTAAGACGTTCTGAAGTTCCCACTAGGGTGACGAGACCTATCATTTTCTCTAAGCCTTATTTTTACCAGCTCAGTCATTTACACCACCACGGATGCTGACTGCTCTACGGGTGTGGTCAAACTTCCTGTCTCCCTTGTCAGACACCTCTGCTTACAGGTTCCTCAGCTCTCCCCACCCTCGAAGAGTTGTAGAACACTGAGAACAGAAGCAGCCTTCCAGATGACTTAGGCCAACCTGCGCATCTTAAAAAAGAGGACACCAAAACCCAGAGAAGTGAGACAAGGAGGCTGAGGTCATCCAAGGTGAAAAGCTTCAGACATAGCCAGCCCAGAACCTAGACACCTGGTGACTGGCTCAGTCCTTGAGTCAGCACGCCTTTCTGGGTCAGTTCTGCCACCTTCGTCCAGAGCAGACAAGGTCGCTGCTACATCATCTTGTAGAATGGCATAATAGGCTTGATTTTTTAATACAGTAGAATAATCACATAATAGAACAGGAAGCTTCAGAACCAGAAAATACTAGCTTCATTCCTGCATCAACGCGTTTGACTTTGATGAAGTTGTGTACGCTCTCTGAACCTCACTCGCCATCATAAAACAGGGTCCAGTAACATTTTCCGGGACACTTGACTTAAATGTGCATGTGGTTGTGCGTGTGTGTGTGTGTGTATGGTGTGTGTGTGCATGAGCCTGTGTAAAATCCACATCTCGCATCAATTGCAGGTACTTTGCGAGAATTATCTTTTGTGCATTTAATGAAGCCGAGCAGATTCATTCTCAGGCATTCTGGTGTCAGAGATCAGATTCTCCTAAAATCCTGAAACATTTCCCTGCACAGTGCACAGGAAGTACCTAGAAGAGTAACCAGCACGCGCACACACATCTGTATTTTTGCCCTTCTTCTTTTCTGCCATTTCAATCTAAGTAACCATGTAAAAATATCTGAAAGCATATTTGCATATTTACTGTTTACAGAGGCTATTTCCTTATCATTCAGTTACATGTAATATTTACTCTTCTTTCCTTTGGTCTCTTTCACCCTTTACTAATTTGTATTTTCTACCATTTCAAAAGAGCCAATGTGTATTGATTATATGCAAACCTTAACATCAGTTATTTGTAACTAAATAGTAGATGAGGCTCGGGTGAAGTGAACTCCAGACCATGTCATTCTTGGTCACACAAATGTCCCATCCATCACAAGGCAGCTTTGGACACCTGAGAAACAGTTGCATGGTGAGGAGCACTCCGCACTGTGTATTTTCCTCCACAGAAATAGGTAGCGCACAGAGCAGAGAACAAAAATGACATAAACACACTCCTAAAGGAATAGAAATGAGGACCTCATTTTAATCTCAAGGGATAGCCCCAAATCCAAAAGGACCTCATTTTAATCTCAAGGGATAGCCCCAAATTCACCTGCATCTTCATCTTCTGATTTAAAATGTCTGGCTTTATGACATCTGTGAATACTCTGCTCATCAGAATAGAGCATGCATGCATATATATACACACATTTACATCCACCCATATTTGTCTTTGTTTTCACTTAATTTTTGATAATTCCTGTGTAAGACTGTGTTTTGGTTATTGCAGGAATGCGCATCATCTTGGCAGGTTGGAGGGAAACTAAAAATAGTTTTATCCTCAGACTCCCAGTGGTCAGGAAGGTGACACAACACAGTTCACTTTGATATGAGCTCATTGCAAAGCACTGTGCCGCAAAGTCACCTCTAGAGGACAGAGAATGTATTCGCCATTCGTCATATTTTTAGAAGAGTTAAAATGAGGTGAAGCGGTCCATATCTTTGGGGGACAGCAACATTAATATTTTCTTGAAGGTCTTCTCAATCATCACATTTATAAACACATTTCTATACCCCTCCTCTTCTGCCCTAAGAAGGAGTAACCTCTCTCCCTCTTTCATGGCTGAACTGTACCTTGTTACAATAATCAGTACTTTTTTGCGTGTAGAAGAGTGAACTTTTGACATATCAGCCTCCTATCCCTGTCCCTCACAAAATGTCCAGCACACCATAATCACCAAGTGAACATTTAATAAATAAACGAGTGCATGAGTGATGAGGAAAAACAACATTATTAGTACCTAAAAAACAACGCCTTCAAACAATATCCATGTTTAGTCACACTGTTCTCATCTTACTTCACTCTTTTCTGTTTCCTAACTGGATTGCTCCCTTCTGGGGATCATCTTGCCAACCAGTCCAGTCCAAGTCTACAGGCAAATATCCAAACTCATTAGCAAGATGCTGACAACTCTTAGCCATGCAGATCATGACTAATAGCCCCACTAGAGTACACTGAGATCGCACAAATTTCCTTGGAGGAGAAGGGCTGTGCCCCTACAGCGCCATGGGAAGCAGCACACCAGAGATGCAGGCAATCTTCTAGGCTGCTCTCACCAAGCCACAGGGGCAGGGAGGGCTTGTTCCCACTGAGACTGACACAGAGTCCGATCATCACACTGAGGAGAATGACTCCCTTCAAAGTAACAGATAAATGGTCCCGACTCTTGAAGAAGCACCTACCTCTCTGCCCTCCTCTCAAAGGTCTGACAGTGAAAAGTACAAAGGGAACCCATCATTGAAGATAAAATGTTAAGACTGTAAATGCAGCATATATGTATAAGAAAGAGAGCAAAAGTAGAAGAAGGGCAGGGACAAGTACTTGCAAAAGTCTCTGGCAAAAAAGAAGTGGGATTTATGGAAGGAAAAGACTATTTTTCTAGAGCTGCTATAACCAAGTACCAAAAGCTGGGTGGTTTGAAACAACAGATTTATTGTCTAGTGGTTCTAGAGTCTGAAAGTATGGTGTGTTGGTTTGGGGGATATTTTGCAAGGGAGAACAATATAATGCAGGACACGTATTTTATAAGATTATTTATAACAGTCACCCAAAGAATGATATACAAGAGAGTGCAGGAAATCTGTCCACACACTATAGACCAAGAATCCAGCTGAGGGAATGGATCCCATGATAATGTTCTGCATGAGTCCAATTAAGACCTAGAACTCATAACAATGCCTACCACGAGTCCAACTGAAAGCCCTGAGCCCATAACAATATCTCATACAGGCCAGTTTCATGGATCTGTGTTGCAAAGGCCCAAAGGTCAGTGGTGGAATCTAGAAAGTATGTGCCAACAGGATAAAGGACCTGTGCTAGTGGCTGAGAGATCTACGCTAGAGCCAGGAAGCAATGCTCAAGGTAAGAACCAGAGCTCCCCTGAAAGGTACCACAGCCATCCTCAGCAACAGTGAGGTCCTGAGCTCCTCTGATGATCAAGATGACCAAGTTCTGATCAAGATGGCCAAGTTCCCATCAAGAAAGCCAATGCAGCAAGCTTCTCTAGGAGACAGGCAGTGCACCATCTTCCCCTCCGGAGCCAGGAAGCGATGCTCAAAATGAGGACCAGAGCTCCTCCAAAGTGAACCAAAGCCATTCTCAGTGCCAACAAGGTCCCAAGCTCCTCAGAGAATGAAAACAGCCAAGTTCATCAGGAAAGCCAGCATGACAAGCTCCTCCAAAATAACCAACAGCTTCTTACAGTTTCTACCAGCTCCCAACAGCCTCTCTCAGCTCCCAACAGCCTCACTTCCTTTTCCCCAGTTCTGTCTCTTATGCTGCTGGCAACAGTCCTCAGGTGGGCCTCCCACACCCAGCACCACACTTACTCAATTCAGCTGGGGGTTACAAGTTGACCACCAGTTGTCAATCTACCACATATGGTATGAGGTGTCTGCAGCACCATGCTCTTTCTGACGGCTCTAGGGAAGAAGGCTTCCTTGTATCATCTAGTTTCTAGTGTCTACCACCAATCTGCAGCATTCTTTGGCTTGTAGTGCCATGATTCCAACCTAAGTCTAAATATTTCAGGACTCAATGTCAATAGAAGTGCACAAGAGCTGGCCTGGGCTGTTTGAATTGAATGGACCCAAATTTGACTCAAAGCTGCACAGTCACAAATATGCCAGTGATTCAATGAGCAGCCCTGGCCACAACTAGCAACCAGCAACAACCTCACTAAAGCTACTGGTTAGTTTTCTAAGACCTCAAGAGGGTAAACGGTACCTGACATTTGTCAGGTCTCATTACCAACTGTGTCTTCCTTGCTCTGATCTCTCATGAATTGGCACAATAATGAACACACCTCTTAAACCTTTAAATAACCATGTATTCATTAATCCTCTTATTTATCAAGTCAGGCATTCTGCTAAATACACAGTGTTGAGTAAGACAAGCACATTTCCTGTTTTCACAGAGCTAAATTTCAACCAGAGATACTGACACTGAGAAAATAAGAGTTCCCCCATTCCAAACAAAGGGCATTCATCATTTTTTGTTCAGAATGCTTTGATCATAAAACGCACAGGAAACCCAGAGCTCATGCTATGGATACCTTGCCCTTAGCCCTCAGGACTCTCCCTTCCTAAGGGGCCCAAGACTCCTTCCAAAGTCTAAGGTGGAAGGGGCAATGGAAGAGACACTTCTGGTGTTCTCGATCAATAAGTAACAGAGTTAGAGCAAATACCCCTGATGTCCAGCCCTGCAACAGGGTGGGGGAGTGTTGTGTTCCCATTTCTGAGACTTCCTCTGCAGGATTAAGCTCCGCTTACTTCCCTGTGGTGGGTGGTTTGGTAGCAGCCCTGTTCTGGCTTTCTCCCACTCCCTGCCCCACCTCCCTGATCTCCAGCACGGTTGCGCTTCACTCCTTAGTTCAGAGTCTAGGCTGAAAGCTCCCAAATGAAGACAGTATTTGATTGTCCCTCATTCAATCCACTAAATGTTAACTATAGGCATTCCACAAGTACTTATGATATATAGGTCCCTGGTCAGGTACGGTAGAAGGAGTGAGAAGTGTTGTAGAACTGGCTAAAACACCTTGCAAACAGACACATCCAACAGTATGGTACAGGTATTCCCATTGTAATTTCTAAGTTTCTTACCCTCCCCATCTAAGAGCCAATTTTTGAGTTCGAAGAAACAAATAGGAAGAGTGACCATTCAAGTAAAGAAATACTATGAGGAATACCAAAGGGTATAAAACTGAACAACTTACAGAAGCAAAAGAAAATAATCTACTTTGGTTATGGTAAATTAAAGATGGTCGCAAACTCTTCGATGTTCCTACCTCAGGAGCAGGTGTCTATGTCCCATCTAGGGCAATCCTTAAGAAACTGGAAGCTTTTATTTACTGTCTCTAAGAGGTCTATGTATTGGAAACAAGCTATCATGCCCGAAGATAGTTCAAACATCCCCAAGGAGGGGCTTATGTAGAGAGAAAACAGGATAGCACCTCACTGATAACCAGCACCAACCTGCACACCAAGAAAGTCAGCCATCTTGAGGTGGATCCTTTAATGCTGTCTGAGCTGCCCTAGCTGGCCCCACAGAGCCCTGCTCAAGTTGCAGATTTGTAAATAGAATAAATGATTGCTGTTTTGAGCAATCAATTTGGACAGGGATTTGTAGTACAGCAATAAATAACCAGACATGTTGTTTACAGAGTTGTTGGAAGTTATCAAATCACACAGCAGTCCACTACTAATGCACCAACTCCAGTCTGAACCAGGCTTTCTTCCTTGCTTTTCCTTGGGCTGCATTGCAAGAAACTTAAGAAAGCACTGAGTAAACAAACAGACTTTAAGTGACTGAGTCATTGATTAGGGTCACAAGGTCTTATTTTCTTGTCAAATTTAATTTTCATTAAGCAAAGCTGTTCTTGCTAATGAGCCAATTAGCTTGTAAATAAAAACCATCACGAGTGTCTGTGAACGCCATCATTGTGTTTCCAAGAAGGAGGAAAACACTAAATAAAATTTGCTTAAATAATAAACAACCAGCCATAAAAGAGGAGTTCAGAACAGAACGGAATCAAATATTCAAATGTTTTGCAAGTCAAATATTTTGAAATGCATGTGGCCAACACTTTCTCACCTTGTCTAGAAGTACAGCATCATGAGAACAAGTGATTCACACACACACACACCCTGCACTACATTGATTCCTTTTTGAGGACCACTAGTTTCAAACAAATCATTTGCTCTAAAACAAATTAGACTCTTGCTTATCATCACTTCCATTCTCAACATTCAATCAAATACTGACCTAAAGCATGGATCTTCAACTCTGTGACTCAGAATTATCAGAAAATATACTTTCAAAGTGTAAATGAACTGGCTGTATTTGCAGCCATGAAGACACATTTGTGAAAGTTGGATACAATCTCTCCCAGAAAATCCCCTCCTAACACAGGACTTTCAGGGTGAGGGAAATTCTGCGATTTGTTCAGATGAATTTCGCCGGCCTGATGCCTGCTATTTTCCAGCCTCTGCTTCAAGTACCGCCCATGCTCCCTGCACTTACTCCAAACAATAACATCTATCAAAGCAACAAATTCAAAACAGGTGCATAGTTAACACGTAAATTTAGAACAACTTTATATTTCCTCAGTTGTATTCAATATACTCATGAAATCTAGATTTCTGCAGTTTTAATCCAAAGTTCCTACAACTTGAAAAGATGGCAAATTATAAACAACAAAGATAAAGAAATTTGACTCCCCACCAGTGAACAAACTTAGTAAACAAAACTCAAGTCCACATCCAGTGTCCATTAATTGGTTCCATTTGGCTTGGAGCCCCTGCCTCGCCTTAGCTCACAGTCACAAGCCCAGCTGACTTTGCGTATGATTTACAAACCCTGGATTCAGTACACATTCCCAGTATAGCTTGCACTATATGTTGTTTCTATTAGGTAACCAAGTCCCCAAATTAGATTTGGGCCACTTCCAACTCAAGCTGACACTGATAATGCTGATGACACTTAATAACATAAGATCTTTTCCTATAACATACAGTCTGTGTGTTAGTCATGCCTGCTTTCAACAGTTCTTGGTGGAGGTCTACAACTCTTGTGTCATCTGTTTCTAGTAATGTTTTATTCCAACCTACTTGGAAGAAGAGAAAGGCACTGTACAAGCGCCAAGCATCCAAATATTTTATTTCTATGACAGGCATTTTCATGTACTTTCTCCTTAACCATGCAATTAATAAAACAAAAATATCTCCTATAGGCCAGAAAGAATTCACCAGTTGGTAAAGAATGGCTGTAGGAAGCTCTACTTCAGATAGCCTGAATTTGGATTCTGGTTTCACTTCTCACTGGATGCATGAGCCCCAATTTTCCGTCTTTAAAAGGAGAAAAGTGTGGTACCTGAGCTGCATCAGGATTAGATGGGTAAAATCAGTACAGCTGGAAGCACAGATGCAACTATCAAGCAAGAGCTTTGAAGTTTCTCATAACAGTAATGCAAATCATTACAATGAAATTCAACCCATTCCTAGAACCACTGTGTTCTTTTTCCTCCCGTGGTTTCATGTTGGTTCTGCCTCCTTTTCTCTTTTCTCATTCTCTTATTTCTGCAACAGACTTTTCCTTCCCTCCCACACTGCACTGCTTTTCACGCTCACTCTTTCCATCTGTCTCACCTTACCAAGTGACTTGTGTGTCAGTGGTTGAGTTCGCAGGCGGTTGTTGCTGAGTCTGATAAGAAGAGAGTGAATATGAGAAAATGTTGATAAGGCAGGCAAGGGTACAGCGCCTGCACTAAACCACCTCGAATTCACATCATTGTCATCTTCACCACAATCTTGGATAGCATTTTTTAACCTGTACCCCAACTGCTACTTTAGGGTTAATGACTAAGAGAATACTCTCTACAACCTCTGAGGTAGATGCTACAAGGACACCCATGTTGCAGAGGTTGATTCTGAGGAACAAAAAAAGTTGAATAATTTGGCCTGTATGAATGCAGTTCAAAGTTAAAATGTCCCAAACTGATCGGTATATTTTCTCCAGGATTTCTTCCCAACAAACCTCCTCCTCTTGCCAGGGCACCCAACATCCCCCTACCTACTAAGAGGCCCGAGTCAGAGACCAGGGCAGTGTTTCTTAAACCACAATCCCCTTAGTACAAATACAACCAATGATCTTTATCAGACCTCTTCATTACTATGTTTGTGTTTTATCAGAAGCTAAAGGGGAGAAAAACTGAAGCTGGCTCAAAGCTCTCTATTCTCAGGAGAGATCACAACTGGGCCTCATCACAGTAGGAAAGCCTGCCCTGCAGCCTGCTCACCACAGGCCATTTGCAATGTGACTGCCCCTCTAGCAGTCATTAGCCATCGTCTAACACAAACCAGTGAGCAGATGACCTCAGAAGGCATCGCCACCCATTAAATGGTTGTATATAAAGTTTTACCTTATTTCTTCAATTCTTTTCTTTCAAAGAAAGAAAGAAACACAGGTAATCATTCTTTTGTCAGTAATTCTCTTATTTCTCTGCTTTAAATCTCTATTTAGAGACCTGTCTTTTTGGATTATTCTAATTCTCCTTGAGACTGTGACCTAAATTCCATGGTTCACTTTTTGTAGTAGGCCATGATAAAAACAGTCCATTCATGTCTACTAATGTTTATCAATTTTATTCAACTAAATGCATTTTATTATTTATAAAGGCATTTTTCAGTTACCCACAGATGAAATTAATGTTTCCATTTCAGTGTGAAATATATGGAGCCAGACTGTGGTGGAGACTACAGGTGCTCAAGGGGCTCAGAGGAGGGAAGGAGCCTGCAGGATCCAGGAGAAGCAGAGACAGATGTGAAAGAGGTAGTGGACACATCCACGTATCATGGGCACAAGTCAGAAAAGGGAGAGATAGACAGACACATGTGCTGACCATGCAAAGAGGCCAGCCAACCTCACAGAGAGGCCCCAAACCAAAACTGAACCCTCTCTGAAAAGGTCAGATGAAAAATCACCCAAAGAAATTGCATGGGGTCCATTTAACTCCTGGCTCATTCAGTGCTCAGCTCTCTGGTCTCAAAATGCCTAGACGGAAGGAGGGACTTCTCAGGCTCTTCTTGCTCTCAAGGCAATCAGCAAATCTTACCCCAGTGATCTCATTTCTGCCTCTCTGCTGTCTAAGGCTCTGAGCCCACCCTATTCATACAGCAAAGATTTGCAAGTCCTGACCTCCCATAGGTGAGGCAAAAAGGAGGAACACTGACCCAAGAATGGCCTGTCCTCACAGACAGAATCTGCAGAATGGGGATCCCAGTGGTTCCTATCAGCTCTCCTGAGGGTTTGGGCAACAGCGCATTCACTTCTGTTTTCTTCTAGGATGGCAGCAGATAGCTGGGATTTTCTAGGACTGCTCATTTGGAAAAATGCTTCCATCCAAAACTGAAGAGCCAAGCTGTTAAAATAAAGTGAAGAGGGGCTGGGGATTTAGCTCAGGGGCACAGCGCCTGCCTCGCAAGTGTGAGGTCATGAGTTCAGTTCCTGGTACCAGAAAAAAAAGAAAAAGTGAAGAGTAGAAAAATACCAAAAACATGGAGAAACTGGGGCTGGGGAGACTACTTAAAAATAATTTTTAAGTAAAAGCCACCTTTAAATTTTTAGACCACTTATAAAGAGATGAGGGCATCCATTTTAAAAAAAAAGTGTATCCTACTAAAAACTATATTTTCCATTTAATGCAACCTTACAATAAAACTCAATCATGCAAGAGTCCAAGCTTTTTTTAAACTCTCCTGAAAGCAAAGGTCACTGGATACAAAGTAAATGCCAGATTTTATCTGGCAGTGCGAGAACACAGTCTGCTGAGCTGATTTAAGTAAAGGCAGCTGTGTGTAGGTCATTTGTTTGTCCTGGATTTAGCCTGGAGCAGAACAAGACAAAGCAAGGAGACTGGATCCTCCTTGGCCACAAAGACCTTTGCTCAAAAACAACCCAGAGTGTCCAGCCTCACCTTGTGCTTCTTCTGCTAACACAGCCCCTTACAGGACACAGTCATGTTCAGCACGGTCCAAATGTGCACTAAATGCAAGCACCAGGTCAATGAGACTGGTTAAATCTCCTGTAGTTTAATAATTACAGCCTCGTGCACTTGGTTTCAAATCTGAAGTCTCCTTCATCTTTTAAAACTCTACCTTATCAGTCTTTGCAGAAAGTTCAAACAGTGTGATTGTTTTCTGGACTATCAAAAATGATTGGTGTTTACCATGACATAGCTTATGCAATACACAGAACAGAGGTATCTGCTGACTCACTGAAGATGTAACTACACTCAATTTAGCCAGCTGTGGTGGGGCTTGCCTGCAGTCAGCACTCTGGGAGGCTGAAACAGGAGGATCGCAAACTGAAGCAGTTTGAGCTCAGCCTGGGACATTTAGAAACTTAGAGAAACCATGCTGTAAAAATCTTAACATTAAAAAGAGGGCTGGAGCCTTAGTTCAGTGTAAAGGCTCTGGGTTCAATCCTCAATGTTACAAAAGAAAATGATGTCCAACATAACTTGAAATATTATAAATGTAGTTTGGTGATAATCAACAACCCATCTAAAGTACAAAATCTACACACATATGGATGGCTTTAGGACGATAGTTACTGTTTAATCATACAGTAACATTATGTTTGCAGTATGGCAAAATAAAGGTTTGAGTGAAAGGGACTTAAAAATGGCAATGTAACTAAGGAAGAGATTTTAAGCCTTTAACATGGTGGTTCTTAGGAGTGTGGATAGGCTCACAGCATTGGCATCACCTGGGAAGTCAGTGGAAATCCAGGTCTCCATGCCCCCACCTCAAGCCTTTGAACCAGTAACTCTAGGGACTGGGGGAGGTACTTTGCATTCTAACAAGCCCTCCAGGTGATACTGACATGTGCCAATATTTGAGAATGGCAAGACCGGAAGGAAGTTTTATTCTGGACAGATTCGCTGAGCAGAGCCTTCTGGGTCAAGTAAGATAACAGGATACGGAGAGGTGACAACAGAGAAGGAAGAACTCAGGGGCAGGCAGCAAACGTGTATTTGAGAACGAGCAAGTAGTCTGGTTTGGCTGCAGTTTATAATACCAAAGGGTGGACAGAAGTAGATACCGATCAGATCATGAAAGACTGTCTTCTCCAGGCCATGAGAAGTCAGTGAGGGCTGGATGGAAGGGCATCATGAAATCAATGCTACCCACTGGTTAATACCTTTGGAAATCAGATTTGCTTCCACCTTATAAACATCCAAAGATAGCACTGAGGCTACTTCTCCAAATACTCCTCTAAGACATCATCACTGATAATCAAAGGATTCAAATTCACAACAATATCCTTAGTATTTTCATTTTATCATTAGAAGTCATGAACCATTAAACTACAATAGAACAGCTCAGTAATGACATTCTGCTTTATTTGTAGACATTACCAGAGATGTCTCTTCCTAAGTGATGAAGACCTAACATACAGCAAACATCACCAGCATGCACAAAATACATTTTGTAATGAAAATTAATAACCCTGTGTATTTGCCTATGAAGGAAGATTGAATGGCAAAGTGGACAGTAATAGAGGGAAATTTAAACGCATAATACTAAGTGAAGGAGGCCAGTCTGAAGAGGCTGTGTATTACATGATTCCAATTACATGACATGCTTGAAAATTCAAAACTACAGAGACAGTAAAAAGGTCAGTGATTTTCAGGATTAGGAGAGGGAAGAGGTGAGTAAGGGAAGTGCCAAGGGTTGTCAGAAAGGTGAAACTAGTTGGTATGATGTCATCATGGTGGACAGATGTCAACTGTGCTCAACCTCACAGATGTGCAAGAGTGATCCTAGTGTGAAATATGGCCTCCAGGTGACAATGACACAGCAATGGTGACCCCTCCACTTTTGCAATGGGCCCCTCTGCCGGGGCATGTTGATTACAGGGAAGGTGGTACACACTGAAAGGCAGAGATAGACGGAAATCCTCTGTACCTTCTGCCCAATTTTGCTGTGATTCTGTAGCTGCTGTAAAAAACAGCATATTTTTAAAGTATTAAAGGAAGCTCCCTAGAGCAAGGATAGAGTGTTTTTTAGGATTTAAATCTTCACTAGTTGGAGGACACTAGGCACAGATCCATGTTGAGCACACAGCCCTGGTCACCCTCCGGTCCCTTTAGCAGATTCCCATGGATCCTGGGGACTCCCGCTACCATTGCCCACATAGGAACCTTAACCCATTCATCTACAACGTGCGCCCCATGACTCGCCCTCTCACGTCCTCTCAGTCTCCCTCACCAGCTTACTTTCCAAGGCCAATCATCTTAACAACTCCCTTTCACACATTTCTAGTGATCGCCAGGTCAAACTCCCTCAGAAAAAAACCTTGATAAACCAGCTTTCTGCTCACATTAGGGCACGGGCCCATGGATGCACATGCCGGAGAAATCCACCTGTGTGTCTTCTTGGGGTGTTTTGGACTGGAACCTACCACCATCGGTTCTCCCCTTTCTCAGGGACTTGGACTTGGACTGGAACTACATCATTTGCTCTCCTGGGTCTCCACTTTCCAACTGTTGGCGTTGGGACTTCTCAGCCTCCGTAACCACAGAGGCATTTCCTGTCTCACAGAGGTGCTCCTTCCCTGGACAAGCTCGGCTAACACAGCCACACAGTGTGCACACTTTGCTACGGCGCTACTGGGAAAACTGGTAAATGTCTTCTTGCCCTGAGGAAACTAATGCACACAGAACAGCCTTCCCAGGCTCACAGCCCGCCCCATCTGTGCTCCCAGCCCCAGCCCCACCTTGTGCCCCTGTGGGTAGGAATGGCCAATCCGTCCATCTACACCCGAGCCCATCCCTTCCTGCCTCTCAAGAGCATTGCTGTAGCAACGCTTTTCTCCTCTGCAATGTTCATTTCCCTCTCAGGAGGATCATTTCTCTAAGCATAAACGATGCTATCATTTCCTCCAGCTTAAAGAAAAAAGAAGAAAATTCTCTCTTGAATCCACTTTTCCCAGTATCTGTTCCACAGCATCTCTTTTATGCCACTCATCTCATGTCCTCCACAGTAAAACTCAAATTCTGAAGTTTTCTGGAGCGTCTTCTTCAGTTCCCCTCACTTCTCTCTCTCTAACCCACTCTAACCAGGCTTTTGTTCCGTCACTCCACAGAAATGGCTCCAAAAATATTCACTGAGGGGCATAAGTACCACTTCATCACTGAACGTATTTTACACTTCGCATTCCTTTTGCTTCAGCCATCCTGGTGCATGACAAATTAAATATTATAACAGAACCCATGACAATGACACAAGTGGTGTGAGTGAGGCATAAGTCATACATTCTCTCTACTTTGTCCATCATTAAAAAGCAGACATTAAAATGTTGGCTGAGACCCCTTCTTGCTTTGACTTTGTAAGACTGGCTTCCATTCATTCCTGGTGGTCTGCGATAGTCCACTAGCTCTATAATCCATAAGGCAAACACATGCACAATTTGAGACTAGAGCATGTATTTATTTCTCCTCTAGGGAATAAAGGAAAGGGAAGACAAAAAGAAGAATGGAAAGAGAACAAAAAGGGGGAATGGAGGGAAAGAGAGAGAATGGAAAAGAAGGGGAAGGGAGTAGACAAAACAGCTCAGGAGGAAAGGCAGAAGGAAGGAAGAAAGGAAGGGAAGAAAAACAGCATCACTCAGAACACAGTTCTGTTAAGGAAATATTGATTTTTATATCCTTACTCTACAACAAGAAATGATTATATGAAATAATTGCTCCTTAAATCTCCCTAGTCTTTGGTAAGCACGCTTTTAAATATTTATGTGGTCTATTTATCTTCTGTATTAAATTTTTCTCCCTGACAATTACTGGTAATTGCTCCTTGAGTGCTCCTCAGAACAAAGAGAATGCAGCTCAGGCACACCTGAAAAATACTGAGCTTCGCAGACTGCTCCTGTATCATGAGAAAAATCTGCAAACACCCCTTTCTTATCCATTAACGCAGATCTCATTTGCCATTCTGCGGAGTAGTGAGGTGAGTAGGGTAGGATGTTCTCGCACAAAATGTCCATAGCCAAGGGAAGAGCAGGCTGAATCCACTGCCCTGCTTACACATGCAGCCCCAGAGCTGCCCAGTCTTAATCCACACAAACACAACTATGGACCTCATAGGGCCTTTCACAGCCAATGAAGACGCATCTACATTCAGTCATGCAAGTGGTCAATGTTGGGTACCGTACTTGGCTTTAGGAAAACAATGCAAAAAGAGAAAATTCAAGTGTCTCAGAGTTGACTGCTGTCGATGGTGACTGGGACGCAGTATTGCCAAGGGGTCAGTGAGGGAGGGCCAAAAAAGAAACCAGGGTTCATCTGACCAGGCTTTCCCATAATGTGAATGAGATCTCTTCGGCATGAGATAATTTCAAGTAGCACACAGATACGGCATTATGTCCTATCACCTAAACCATGAGAAAGTTATTCTCATCTGAATTCTCTTTCAAACTGGATTCAGAAAAAAGTCTCGGCTTAACACCACATTCAACAAATGTCTTCCATACTTATCCTCCTTTTTTGGCCCAATGCACATTGACTCTAAACTCAGGGCTCTCAGAAAACTGTAATAACTCATGAACATTTTTCCACTGTATTTTTTTATTATCTAATTTATGATGAGTGATGGTGTGTCTCTGTGTCAATTTAATGACAAAAGAAAGTCAATATTTTAGTTTAGTTACATAAGCATGGTGGAGACAGTATCCAATACCAAAATGCTGGTGAGTGCATTTTGCAAACAATAACACTGGATCAGCACTAGGTTATATCACAGGCTGAAGGACAGCAGAACCATGTCTATCTGTCCTAGGGACATCCCAGCACTTGTCACAACACCGGACATATAGCAACAAGGTGTCCCTAAGGAATACTGGGATAAATTAAGGGAAAAGAGATGGTCACTCACAGACCCACTACAAGGGATAAGCACAAGCAGAGGAATATGATCAAGTTTCTATCCATAGTCTAGTTATGCAGAGGTATAATCCAGGAGGAAGATGTGTTTTTCCACTGAAAAGCAAGAGAAAGAGTGAAAATCTGTTTTACTTGACTGCCAAAAACTCACAGGTGACAGCTGTTACTGCATTGGGCAGCCATTTTGCTTCCAAACATTCCTGTTAATTTTCCAGGCAAATCATCTCATGTCATCTTGCCTTATGGTTTGTTGTTGTTATCGTTTTCTGTCTCATTCAATGATTTAATGTAGGACAGATTACTTACAAGCCTCGATTCACAAGGTGATCCATGGGTACATGCACCCCGATGGGGCCACATCATCTGGTTCTTGGTAACTGAAAAAGAATTCTTACTTCTACGCATAAAACTCTTGTGTAACTGCAGTACCTAAACCCTCCTGTACTGTAATATACTAAAATATCATTGGAGAAGATATTGCTAGGGGAAAAGATATCTGAGGCATCTTGATCTTTTTAATAATGAAAAAAAAATGAGACTGAAAATACAGAGTTGGGGTTCTCTGACATAAAGCAGCTTTGGTGAGCTTTATATACCCTAGACCACACTGAGTCTCCCAGTTATCTGTAGAAATTGTCAAGTATCTCCTGGGAGGAGTCTCCAGTAAATAACAACTAGACTACGGGAAACCCTCCACCAGCATCAGAGGGAAGGAGTCAGCAGCTCCAGCACGTGGTCCAGTGCTTCCAAGGATGGAAACATCCTCTCTCGAGAGAATGGAATGGAATTCTTATGTAACCTGGCTCTGCACTCAAGGCATATTTGGCAGGGCCCAGAGCCAGCTCCATACACAAAATGGCTCCCAAGAAATAACATAAAATGATAACATCTATGGTGCTTCAAAGCGGTCTTCACTATGAATAAATCTGAGTTCAACAGCTAATGCACACCCTGCACCTAAGGCCTACAGCGCAGAGATATTTTTCAATTCACTCAGTAAGCTCATTCATAAGCTTATATTTAGACACTCTTAATACTTCAAGTGAAATTAATAGGTTCAAAGCACCAGGGAATGCTATGCAATGTGTGATTCAGCACTCTTAAATTGGATTAAGATTTTTAAAAGAATTCGTAAGTCAAATCTAAGTTAAATAAATCTCTTCAACTAAAGAACAGGCTTATGAGCCTGAGAGGGAAAGCACAGCAAATATCACACACGGGATGAGAAAACAACTCACAATCCAGTTCCACTTCTTACTAGCCATGTGGCTTTGAAAAAAATCACATTAACCTAAAAAAATCTGAATTTTAAATGCGTAAACATTTAAACATGAAAATACCTGGAAGGATGGGTTCAAGTGAGAATCTGGGCCAGAGCCTTTGCTCATGGCTTCTCTATGGTCTCAGAGGCAGACTTCTTTCATGATAGCTCAGAGGTCCCACAGACCCTGTTTCACATGGCCAGGGCAGAAGGTGCTGCAAGCCTTCCTTTCACCCAAAGTCTGAAGTCTCAGAGAGTGATTTCTGCTACGCCCTGCAGATCAAGTACTAAAGCCAACCCAGATTCAAGGGCAGTGGTATTAGCTTTCATCTCCCAATGAGAGAAGTAGCAAGACATTCTCAGCCATTGTTATTCTACCACAAAGACCACATGTAAACACAGATGATAACATCATTGTTTTGTGACTCAAGTCCCTGGGGTACCACAGAGGAGAGTTTGTTTACTGATGTTGAGGATTTGTTTTTGTATTCTAGTTTTGAGAGAGTATGTGTGAAGAACTTAACTGAAACACAGTAAATACTGTGCGTACCTAATAAAAGTATATTGTACCCTTATTAGAAAATGACCTTTCAGAGTAGTTTTTCCAGGAAGAAAAACAAGTTGATGGCAAGTCCAATTTGCTCCCAGCCAAATTAAACACTAGCTTCACAAAATGAAAAGAAAGCCATACGTTATTTTCAAAATGGCTTCCCAAGAGGGCAAGAAATATCGTGAAGGGGCATTCAAGTTGTGAAATGGAAAGACACTGTCAAAGAGAACTTATTACTTCCATGTATAATAAGAATAACC
This sequence comes from Chinchilla lanigera, assembly GCF_000276665.1. Classification (NCBI taxonomy): domain Eukaryota; kingdom Metazoa; phylum Chordata; class Mammalia; order Rodentia; family Chinchillidae; genus Chinchilla; species Chinchilla lanigera. The sequence goes on along the minus strand of NW_004955453.1, from coordinate 5,759,959 downwards.
TCTAGTCCCTTGCCACCCAGTTATGGTTCAGAGAGCCTAATGAAAATTCTAGGAGGGAATTAAATTTAATTTGTTGTTCTAGGCTTGGAGCTGACCCACAGCTATTCCAAGGATTCAGTGAACCTTCTGAATTTCAGAGAAATAATTTCAAGATGGTTAGTTAATCTCAAGGTCAGAAGGGAAAAAAATAACACAGACTTTAAAAAAAAAAAAAAACAAATTGACTTAAAGAAACAGAGGCATAAGATCTATTACTAGTTCCATCTCTATGAACTTAGGTATTTCTTCAATAAGGAGGAAGAAAAAGGTAACAGAGTACTGAGAAATATACTAGGGTATGTCATTCTAAAGATGTAAGTGAAGAGGAAAGCTTTCACACACTGTTTACTACAGGAAGCTGTAGGCAATTTTAGAAAATCATCTTGTAAATTCAACTGTATATATGATGACATCGCCTCTGAGAAACCCGATTTAAATCTTAAGAAGAATGTGAAATAATAAGAGGATTGCACTGATACAGAGCTATTTCCAATTCAAACTCAGGGTTACAGGGTTTTACATTTACTGAAATCTAGGTTCCTTAATGACACTGACATAATCAGTAATTTTTTCTTATTTTATAATGTATATGAATATATATAATACAGTAGAATACATAGCTTACTATATGTACTCTGTATGCACAAACAGAATAAAGCAAATGCATAACAGAGGATAGGATAACCTGTGATAGGATATATTAGAATAAAACCATGAGTACTTCTACATATTAAAAATATAGCCATATACATATAATGGATATATTATACACAAAAAAAACCTCAGACTAACAATCATGAAATGTATACTATGAAAAGATTATGAAAAGTAAATGACTCCTGAAAAGAGTTAAAATAGGTTGGCAGATTTCTTCTTTTATTTATTTATTTTTTTTTTTTAATTCTTTTTTTTGGTTTTGGTTTTTCTCCGGTACCGGGAACCGAACTCACGACCTTGCGCTTGCCAGGCAGGCACTTTTGCTGCTGAGCTAAATCCCCAGCCCCTTTCTTCTTTTATTTTGGGGTTGTATTTCATCACTAATGGACAGTCAGTGAATATTTTATCGTTCTTTGAAATAATTCTCCTTGAAGTTAAATCATCAACTAACTATCAAGTTATCTCTGTTGTTCAAATTTTTCTTTCAGTTTTCAGAGATTAAGTATTTTTTGGCTTTAATTTTACTCATAGTTATTTACATGGTTTCACAAAATTCTTCCATATTTAGAAAATTCTCCTTTTTAATTCCTATCTCCCTTACTGTTCTGCTCTGTCCCTTTCTTCTCTCTTTGTAGCCACATTTATTTAGTTCTTTGGTTTATTCTTAAATGCATACACATACACATATATGTGCAGGTATATACATACATATATACATGTGCATATACATACATAACACAATAAATTATATTATTGTAAATTAATTATTGTAATTATATTATACAATATTTGTAATATAAATACAAAGTATACTACATGTACTTTTACATATTGTTTTTCATTCTTATTTTGTCAGTTTTCCTTAGTAATATAATACTATACATAATTCTTTTACTTTTTGTTTTGTAGATTAACAATACATCTTAGAGATAATTATTAATTTTTTAAAACAACTGCCTAGTATCCAGAGCACGATCATTCCATAGCTTATTAAACTTGTTCTTTGTTTGTAATATGACATATTGCCAGACTTTTGCCAATATGCTATTGTAAGGAATAGCCCTGCAATTCCGTTTGTGCTTTTGTTTTTTATATTTTCATCTAGAGAATCATAGTTTTGATAAAAACAAAAAATTGACCATTTATACAGATTACAAGTGCTCCAAACATATATTACCTACATTTTCTTCTTTTTTTTTGTAAATGTACTGAAAGATGCAACCTCAGAGAAGAATTAAAACTAAAAGTCCAAGGACTGTAAACTTGTTACATACGGTAAGAGGACTGGCCTCTACAGCAGTTAAACATCAAAGTGAATCTAAAGGGTAAAAGTCAATACTGTTTCTTGAAAATGAAGATATGCAGTCCAAAATAATAATTTCATAATAATAACCTGGTTGCAAAACCCTTAGGTTATACTCTTCTAGAGACTGGATAGAAGAGAGGAAACAGAAAACAAAACATCGTTAGATTGTATTTTATACTTGGAGTGTGACATCCGGTTCACTGTGAACTTTGATGAGAGAAATACTGGCGAAGCTGTTCAGAAACATTCTTTGGTGATCACCAATAAAATCCATAGCTTCAAAGATAAAAAATTATCTAGCTTTCTAAATCACTCCAGAAATCAAATTCACTAAAACATGCGGTATAAGGATGCAAGAAAAGGAAAAAAACCCTCAAAATATAATTATCAAAATAGTTGTAAGTGTATCAGTTACAACACTTCATGTAAACTGGTCCAATTGCCTTGCTAAAGACTCCCAGTCTGGGCTATACATAACCAATATTATATTGTTTATAAAACTACCTGCAGAGAATTCAGGATAGACGTGAAGTCAGAGTTACTGGATCTGGTGCAAGTCATTTTATGCTTTAGACTTTATGCTTTTTCTTTCCCTTACTAATACAACTAAACCAAAACACTTACCTCTCAAAAGTATTTCTAATGTTTGAAAACAGTGTTTATATTTGCATTCATTAGGGTTGACACAGATTTATCTTTTACTGGAGCCTTAGTATTTGAGCATTAAAGTAAGCAAGTAGCATTGATGTATTATTATGGAAATGAGATAAAGTTTATTTATTAAGTAAATTTAATAAATAAATCACCCAGGGGAAAAATAAGACAGTAGCAACAGCAGTACACACACACACACACACACACACACACACACACACACACACACAATACATTTGCCCATAATATATTGACAAAAGGCAAATTTTTCATTTAAACCATAAAAATCATACACCTTTCAGTGCCAAAGTCATATACCTTTCATACAATGAAAAGAGAAGTACAACCTAGAACGCACTAGAATGCAGAGAGAAAGTGGCAAATAGTACCAGAAGACACTGACAAACTATTTTAGGAAATTGAGAAATGAGTTAGAAAAAAGCCACAGAAAGAATTTGAATTACTCAAATAATGATGTCAATTTAATTGATATAAATCGAAGTTGGCAACCCTTGACGGTACATAGAATCTTTGTAAAATTACTAATAAAAAGAAAAAGCCCTTTAGATGTTACACTTTATTTTAAATCAACTCTCAAGTGAAAAACCATTAGTCATTAATGTCATATTAGTTCAACTCTATCAAAAAGAAGACATCTAGTATAAAAACATAGCATCACCACTTACCAATACTAGCTGGAGGTTATTCCTGTAACTGTACACAATAAATTATATATATATATATATTCAAACTGTACATACAATTTTCCATTTTACATTTCAAATAAGAAATGCTTTCAAATAAGAAAGCATAAGAAAAACTGTGGAAACACTGCATGTTCAGTGCTATGCATATTAATTATAAACTTGTCCCCCAATGAAGCAAATGTTTTTCTAAACCTTACCAGCGGACAGCAAGTAACAAAATCCAACTTCTTTTAATTTTTGATGTTCACAGTGTGGGTGGATGAGAATACCAATGCTTTGCCCAGGCTGTACATTTTTTAAATTCTCCAAATAATGGAGTGTTGGTATATACTGGATCATCACATTTTTCCTTTTGTGACTGTGTTACCACCATCTCAAATACATTTCATTTTTTAATTTTTTTCATGTTAATTGCTTCATTGTAATATTTATTTTATTGCAGTGGTCTGCAACAGAACCACAATGTCTCAGAGGTATGCCTGTCCTAGTGATTTTTCTCTCAATTTTTATTTTTTATTAGTACATGTTTATAGTACATACTGATTATATTCACTGTGGAGAGACATAAAACATTTTATTTCTTGTTTTCATACTTCCCCTCCCTCCGTCCCATTTGCAAAAGATCTATCTGCCTATCTTCTATTTTCTACACTTTATTTTGCTCCTTGTTTATAATTTGGGTTTCTCATATAAGAAAAAGCATGTAGTATTTAAGCTTGTGTCGGATTTATTTTACTTAACAGCATAGTCCAATGTGCATCCATTTTCCTACAAATGACTCAGGTTTATCCTTTCTAATACCAGCACACTCTCCACGGTGTGTAAGTATCACATTTTTTTATTCATTCATCCATTGATGGACATATAGGCTGCTTCCAAGATGTAGCTATTATGAATTGTGTTAATATAATCATGTGTGTGCATGGATCACTAGTATGATGTATTTAATTCTTGTGGAAGATACCTAGTAGGAGAATAGCTGGGTCAAATGGAATCTCTAGTTTTAGTTTCTTGAGGAATCTCCATTCTGATTTCCAAGTATTTTTACTAGCTTACAATCCCACCAACAGTGTAAAGGGGTTCCTGTTCTCCCACAGCCTCGCCAGCATTTGTTATTATTGGATTTCTTGATGATAGCCATTCTTTATGGAGTAAAAAGTTCAGTGTTGTTTTGATTTGCTTTTCTGTAATGGTAGGAGACGCTGAACATTTTTTTCATGAAATTATTGGCCATTTTGACTTGTTCTGAAAAGGATCTATTCATTTCAGTTGCCCGTTGTTTGACTGGGTCTCTTATTTTGGAGGGTGTCTAATTTTTTTGAGGTCTTTATATATTCTAAATATTAGTCTTCTGTCTGAGGAATTCCTGGGAAAACTTTTTCCCATTCTGTAGGTTGTCTCATCACTTTGTTGGCTGATCCCTTTGCTGGGTGGAAGATTTTGAATTTGATATAATCCCATTTATTGACTTTTGATGGTATTTTTTGTGCAACTGGGGTTCTGTTCAGAAAGTCCTGGTCTGCGACTATGTCTGTCTGTTTTATCTTCCAGAGGACTAATTTTTTTAATACTTATATCTTCAATCTGTTTTAATTTTCATTTAGTGCATGATGAAATATATGGGTCTAGACTCAGTCTTCTGCACACAGACAGCCAGTCTTCACAGCACCATTTGTTAATGAGGCTCTTTCTTCCAGTACATGGTTTTCACCCCTTTATCGAAGACCAGATAGCTACATGTGCCTGGAGTTGTTTCTGCATTCTTTATTCTATTCTTTTGACCCATATATCTGTTTTTGGACCGGTACCAAGGTGTTTTTATCACAATGCTTTGCAATAAAACTTGAAATTCGGGATTGTGATGCCTCCTGCTTCAGTCTTGATAACCCGGCTTGCTTTTGCTATTCTGAGTCTCTTCTGGTTCCACATGAGTTTTAGGATTCTTTTCTCTAGTCTGTGCAAAATACTGTTGGAACTTTGAGTGGGATTCCACTGTATCTGTTTATCACTTTTGAAGGCATGGCCATTGTTACTATACTAGCTCTGCTTATCCTGGAGCAGAGGATATCTTTGCATTTTCTGAAGATCTTTTGGATCTCCTTTATCAGAGTGCTCAGTTTTAATTATAAAAGACTTTCACATCTAACAAAACTACTGATGGAGAAATAATGCATTATCATAACAAAAAGCACGTAAAGAAATTCATCACCACCAAACCAGGACTCCAAAGCAATTCTCAAGGACAGCCTAGAAAGCCACACTGAAGACAACAATGCCAAAAGAGATAGCAGAATGACTACAGCAGCCAGGTAAGCCGTGAGTGAGAAGGGCATTGAAACAGAACCTGCTACAGGAAAATAATGCAGTGCCAGGACAAGTCCTCATGTTTCAGTGCTAACTCTCAGTGTGAACCGCCTCAATTCTCCAGTCAAAACACACAGACTGGCAGAGTGGATCAAGAGACAAAAATCATTTTTTTTCGGACAGTACTCTGAAAAACTCAATTTAACATCAAAACCAGGATTATAAAGTGGTAATAGCCATGAACAACTAAAATGACATTTTTCTGAGTTTTCTGAATTTTTTCCTGCGTTCTTAGTGTGTCGTTCAAGTACAACAAATCTGAAATCCTTTGGGACAACAATAAAGCATTAATAGATGAATTTTAAAAAATCTAATCACTAATAGAAATACTGATGGCTTTCAGATTTAAAATAAGAGAAAGCTATAAAATACTGGCATATGTAGAAATTAATCTTTTTGTACAAACAAATATTTTCTGGAAACTATATTCACATAGCTTTCCAAAATTTATCTTTCCCATTGTACTACAAAGATACAAAATAAAATATATGAAGCTTTTTACGGAAGATTTCATAGATTAGTAAGGATTTACCTGTGAAAACACAAGCAGCTATTCTCAACAGCAGCAGCAGCTCATCTGATAGTCCAGCATTACAAGGTCTGGTGCAGAGGAGCCAGCAAAGGGCCCAGTTCACATCTCTGCCCAAACTCTCCCCTGGGGGATCTCATTCTGTCCCATGGCTTCAAATCCCAGCTCTTTTACAATAACTCTCCAACACCTCTACCTACACGAAACCTCCCCCTGGGCTAGATTTGCATACTCACTTGCTATGTTCATATCTTTAACTAGATGCCTGAATTAGACTCTCTAAATTAATGTGTCCAATACAGAACACACAATTCTTTCTTGAAAAAAAATGCCACCATCTCTTCTTCCCTGAAACTTTTCCCATTTCAATACCAGCATTCAGCTACTTAAGTTAAAATCCTAGAAGACACTTGATTTTTTTTTTTTTTTTCTGAGAAACAATACCCCATCCACTGATAATTCCTGTTGGGTCTATATTCAAAACATAGCCCAAATCAGACCACTGTTGTCCCTTCCCTCTGCTACAGCCATCATTGCTCCTCTAGACTCAGTCTGGCTCCTTCTTCTTTACTACAATCCATCCTCCAAAGCAGTGGTCAGACATGCTTTTTATAAAAAGATAATCACATAATGCCAACTCTCTGAGACATACTACCATTTTCCTGGCACTCACAGGGTTAAATTCCAAACTCCCTACCATGCTAATAAGCTCTGATTCTAGGTGACTTCTCCAACCTCATGTTCTTCCTGTATCCTGGCCATCCCCACCTCCACCCACCATGTTCTGGATGCTGTGACAAAGTTTGTTTCCTACTTAAGAGTCTGGCAGGTGCTGTTCCTTCAATCTGCAACGCACCTCTTCTAAATGTGCATGAGGAAGATGCATTTTCAGTATCCACATTTCAACAAGCACCTTCTCAGACAGGTCTTTCTTCTCTTTCTGAGCTGAATCAGCTGCCACTAAGTGTAACATTGTCTCATTTTATCTTCCACACAGTACTAGCATGGCCTAATGCTATACTACTGCACTATGTTAAGTTGCATTTTGATTTTTGTTGGATTGATTATTGTCTGTCTCCTAGTATAAGAGTTCCAGCCCCTAGACAGTAGGACTACCACAATTATATTGCTATCATTGTCCCAGTACCGAGCACAGTGCCTAGCTGTGTTAGTCAGCTTTTCATCGCCATGACAAAATATCTGAGAAAACAATTTAAAGGCTCATGGTTCCGGAGGTTTCAGTCCATGGTCAGCTCACTCCACTGTTATGGGCCTGTAGTGAGTGGAAAATCACAGTGGGAAGGGCATATGGCAGAGCAAAGCTGCTCCTGTCATGGCAGGCTAAAAGGAGGGACAAAAAGAGCCAGAGAGAAAGGGGCTGAGGACAAGATACAGTCCACAAGGTCATGCTCCTATGACCCACTTCCTTCAGTTAGCCCCACCCAACAGCCCATTCCTTTATGAACTCATTAGTGGATTAGTAGAAACTTCAGCATCCAATCACTCTGTGAAAGCCCATCAGGTGGCCTTTGAGGGGGAGGATTTAGATCCAAATCATAACACTAGGTCATGGCTGACATCAAAATAAATGTGCACTATGTGGTTGACTCTGATAAAATAATAAAATTATTTTTTCAAGTAACAAGAACATAGGTAATATAATAAAAGGAGACAGGTTAATTAGGGTATACTTTTTTAAGCATGGACTCTTGGGGTTTGGGAAATCTTTAAATTATCACCATTACTCAATTTAAAGGAAGCTGCATACATATATAATATGTACATAGATATATATATATGCATTTTAATAGCATTCCAACAATATTTGAGAATTCTCCAAGTTAGATTTTGTCTATATAATAAAGCGCATATATCAAAAAATTTATTTAAAAATCAAGTCGACAAGCACTTTAATAATTTTAATAAGTTTTAATAATTTTGCATTTCATACAAACACTTTTAGGAGGTTAACTTGCCTCTCATGACTGCTTCTCCTCGCTCTGACAGAGGAGATACAGATCCTAACCCTAAGGCTTAAAGGGAACACGGCTGTTTGAGAAGTTATTTACCTACGTGGAAACTCTGCTGCTCTCCGCACCTTCTCCTGGACACCGTGGGAAGGAAAGCCATGGGTAGACGTCTCAATTACTTCCTAATTCCTTCTCATGTAGGTATATCAGTTTGGCCCTCCTTTCTTTATAGAAATCAAGTAATCAGATGAATATATATGGGGAGCACTACTGGGGAAGAATATCTAATTTTTTTTTTCTCTTTGCATTAAAAACACACTGAGAAAATAGTAGATGGCTGAAGTAACATTATTATGGGCCCCAAAACAGGTAGACAGAGACACTGTACAGGGCATCTCCTGGCATCTGAGGAGTTAGCTGCTGATATGCTGGTGCAAACCACCACACAGACTGCATCCCACAGGAGCATAACTGTGAGCCACTACATCTACTTCTTCCTACACCATAGGCTCCTCTGGGAAAAGGAAAGTCTTGCAGGCCTCCCTGAGCTCCTGTCGGGCAACCTGCCCATTCAGAGCTCCAGTTCCCTGCATTAGGAACTTCGAGCCACTTTGCTGTTATAGGACTTAGTTAATTTTTGCCATTAGAATGACATGGATTTACTAAAACATTTATCAAACTTTTAAATTTTTTCCAAAACATCAAAAATGCAAATAGAGAAATTAAATGTTACCAAAGAGTTTTGTCAAATGAGCAGGTCATAGAGCAGAACAAATGATCTTTTAAGGGCCCTCGAATGCCAATATCTCCATGTCTAGAAAATGAAACATAGATTAGGCATCAAACAGCCAACACTGGAGTCTAAACATGGCTTTACTTTCTTTTCCATGCATTTCTACACCATGAAAACTCTTAGGATGAAAATACCAATGTATACAAACAACAGCCGAATCTAGATCTACTATAGAAGTAGAACACCGGGACAAAAAGGAGTCCTTAATCTCATAGAACTATCAGGTTCAAAGCAAAAATGAAATGAACCTGGTCCTGAACTCTACCCCCAGCTCCCCACACTTAACCCAGCATCCTGCAGGAGAAATAAGTATTTGGGACAAGTATTCGTTGAATAAATGAATAATGTTATTCATTGACTAACACTGCTCTGTGTTCTGCGCTCGCCAGCGCCTCCGCGGGCCAACCCAGCCTGACCTGCACTTCTGCACGCTGGATTCTCATTCAGAAGGGGTCTCAGGCCCACAACAGAGGGAGAACTAAAAGCACTTTCAGAGTCTCTTCCTTTTTTCCTAATTTTTAAATTGCATCTCGACTAACATCCATCTTGAGAACATTTCATTTACCAAAACAAAATTCTGTACCCATTAAACGCCCCTGCTCTGCCTGCATAATTCTTGAGCAACCACCATTCTACTGTCTGTCTCTGTGCCTCTGACCACTACAAGGACTGAAAGAACAGTTAATGTTTAATCGTTTGATCCATCTTGCATACCTATATCTGGTAATCTGAGCAACTACTTTGAAGATAACAAGAAGTAACAAACAACCATTGTTGATTTCCTATATCTTATTTTGAAGTTCTGTATCATTTTTATAGTTTTTGTGTTGTTTTGTTTTTTACTTTGTTTTTGTTATTTTTGTTCTTTTCTCTTAAAAACATTTTTAAAAAAAGAATTGCAGAGAGAAGAAATGCAAGGATGAAAAAATAAATAAATAAAAAATAGAAGATGGAATTCTATAATATTTGGTTTACTGCACTTTGTATAATGCCCCCAATGCTCAGTAACGATGTAGCATGTATCAGAATTTCCTGCCTATTTGAGGCAAATATTCCACTGTACAGATAAACCACGTTTTTCTTGTTACTCTTTCACCAGTGGTACCCAGATTGCTTCCAAGTTTTGCTATTTCTGAGCAATACTGGTGTACACACATTTCCTTGAGACGCCTTTCTGTTCCATGGGCTGCATGCTCAGAAGTGGAATGGCTAGGTCATATGATAATTCTATTGACAGTTACTTGAGGAACTGCGGTACTATTTTCCATAGCAGATGTAACACGTGACATTCCCACCAACACTGCATGAGGATTTCCACACCCTCATTAACACTTGTTTTCTGTTTTGTGATAGTAGCCATCACAATGCGTGAGGAAGTACCTCACTGTACCCCTACCTGGCATTTCCCTAGTGAATAAATTACAATCACTTTCACTTCAGTGGTATTTTTCTCGAACTATGAATATGAAAAGTCTTGCTTATCTCCTCCACTCCCACCTATGCTGCTGTGGCTCTCACAACATTTTGAGGCCTGGGTTTTCTCTCTGCCACCTGTTATTATGTGAAGAGAAATAAAATAGTAGCTAGTACTTAAATTATTTGTTTCTTCACTCACATAGAAAATCCTGACAACTGCATAAAACTATTGTCAAGCGAGTGCATAAAATGATTGTCTCTGTGCTATTGTACAGAGTGAGAAAAGTACACCTAATCCCTAAAGAAAAACCACCTACTCATTTGACTGTCTGGAAGAGCAAAAAACACGTCTGAAGAATGCTACATTCTTATCACTGCTCTACCAAAAATCCTCATTACCAATAAGTGCATCAATTTGCCTCTTATTTACTTCTCTCTTTGATCCTCAAAGAAGAATTTTTCTTGGAGTTCAAGTCAACAACTGTGATGATGTGATTATTCCATCTATGCCAGCGCAGTGACTGCACCAAGTTATGAAACCTCAAAGCATGAACTTGAAATTTCCAAGAGTATTGGGCAGGGATGGCTAATTGAAAGTTTTCTGGTTGCCTGTTCTACCATTCATGAAGTGTCCACCGATTCCATCACACCTAGGTAAGGCTAGGTATAGGTAGCTGGGGGGGAAAAAAAAAAATATATATATATATATATAATATACATATCGTATGGTGAACTATTATTATCACTTTTAAGTTGTATTGACAAAGTACAGAAAGTGATACAGTATTTCAAAGAGTACCTTTTTATCAATTGGAATGTAAAAAGTAGATTATTCTAATAGTGTTTCATTTACAAAATGTTTTCCTCACCTTACCTCTGAATTCAATCCATTTACCCCCAGGGCTCAAAGAGTAATGGTGTATGGTTACAATCAATGTCCTTCAGCCCATCCACAAGAAGAATGTTTCATATATTCTTTTTCAATTTCAGGCCACTTGAAGAATCTTAATAAAACTACAGATCCAAATTAACTCTGGAAAAAGAGTACAATCCAGGTTTAAAATCCAGGACTTCTGGTCACCTGCTCTAAAGTCAAAAGCCCCATTCTCATTCTCTATTAATATCCTCAGGAGTGCTGGTCATAAAGATTCTTAAATGGGAGAAAGATATCTCCATTCCAGGAAAAAGCTCTGGTGATTCTAATGAACTAGATTTGAGATCAAGTACTCTTGAGATTAACAGAACCTGGTTTGTTTTGGTTTGTTTTTTTTTAAGAAAAAATTCATTCTTAATGCAGTGGGAGATGCAAGCCATGGGTTTTTCACTCTCATTTGCAGAACCTTTTTTTGTAAAATCACAACTATGGAGGGGATAGGGAAAAGAAACCCATAAGTCAAGATACAAGAATGCAAGAAAAATAAATAACATAATATACACATTCCATTCCTCAGATAGTACGCTATCTAATGAATAAATCACTATTGGTGGTCTCTGACTAGATGCAAATGCCACTTTTATTAAACAAATATTATGCATTTTTCTGATTATAAAGGAGTCTACATATTACTCCCTCTAGGTTAGATTTGTTGTGTGAAATTTCTTAAATTACCACTGGAACTTTACACAAAATGACTTCGGTGTTTACATTACTAAGATACTTTGGATACAGTTCAAGAAAAACTTGACTTACACAAATTCTGTCCCAAACTGAAAAAAGTAATTAATCTTTTTTATATAAATAGAATAACATGTAATTTTAAATTTCTTCTTAAATGAAAGCCAACAGCATCATTCCTGAAAAGGTAAAAGTTTGAAATGTAGCTAGAATACCTGTCATTAAATTGCACCTTAAACATTTACACAGCAAGGTACATACACACGCATACATACATGGATGCACGCACATGCACACACACACACTCGCACGTACACACACACACTATAGACACACTCATTTTTAAATCCACCTATGTACATGTAGTATATGCACATGATCATTATGTAACCTTGATTTATTATTCATTTCCTGGACTGTACTTGGCAATAATTATCCTTTACCTACCAATTAAAACCTATGGCAAAAAAAAAAAAAAAACCTATGGCAAATTTATTCATGTCTTCCACAAATTAACATGCACTTACAGAAAGAACACATCATCTGGTGAGTAGAGATGCGGACGGGGGGAGGTAGCCTTTTTCAATGAGAGATTAACTTAAACTGTTGTTTCCTCACAACCTTTTATCAAAAAAAGAATTGTACTCAATCCTAAAATGACATTCTTTCTTGATCCTTTATCAGGAAAAATTTAGAGTTACAAGATCAGCAATAGCAAGCACAGGATTTTGTGAGGTAAATGCCACCATTTCAAATCCCGGAGTCAATTCACAGTAGCTACTTAAGAGATGCAAAAGGCCTGGCAAGAGTATTTATTTCCTGTAAGAATCCTGTGCAAGCAAACTGTCCATTCAGCAATTCTGCGGGCTACTGTCTCACCATGCGACAGGCCCACTTATTCATAAACAAATCATTAACATTCTTGACATAAATCCATAGTGGACCATTAATCCCAACTATGATAATGTTTTAGTACATTTGCTCTGCCCACCATGAATGGGAGTGTTGTCTTGCAAAACCCATCCTTGACAAATAAGAGACAAATTATGCCCCGTGAGAAAACTTGGAGAATGAACGGCTTACACACCAATTACCGTCTCATTATCTGGCTCATGCCGAAATAGATCCTGTGTGCTTTGGGTGAAATGTAGGTTTTTCTTACTCAAACCAAAAAAATACAATTATATACAAAACCATTTGCCAAGGCAATCTTTGTTGCTCAAAGTCAGCTACATGTCATATTCCTCATAAAGGCAAATCAGTAAGTACTACTTAAAGGGAAGAAAAAATCCCTATAGGAATCAAAAATAACAACAATCGTAGCAACTATAATAACCAGTCGGTGTTATGATTTATTAGCATTTCAGTGTTCATTATATTCTGCTTAAGAGTTACCAGAAAAGGGATGTAAATGATACAGAAGTGATAGTAGGGTCACAGGAGACTTAAAGTTCAGTAGACCCTATGACCTAACACTTTTGCCTAAATTCATTTACAAATCCTCCAAAGAGAACTTGAACAATAAGCTTCATCATAGTCCAAAACATTAGAGAAGCACCCATACACAAGAAGTACTCTGTTCTGTGTCTACGTTCCAGCCTAAATGGATCCAGCTCCTGCTCTTTAACCATGACACTGTAAGCTACGTATACTGAGAACACTACCACGTTTTCCAACATTTTATTTTGCCCCTAGTTGTACCTACAAACTATCTACTGGGTGAGACCTAGGGATGTGCTTTAAAGCCAGCACTTCAGATATTTATATTGGCAAAAACACTATGAGTCTATTGATTTCTCCAGAAGGTATCTGGCTTCCGGTAGCGGTTGAACACCACTTTTAAAATTTTGTATGTACAGGAATCACCTAAGGATTTTGCTGAAATTCAGGTTCTGTGTCAGTGGGTTTTGGCCAGCAGGTAATCTGAATTTCTAGAAAACCTCTACCTGATGTGGTACCAGTCAGTCCCTTTGGACCACACTTTGAAAAGCTTAACAGAGAGAACTATGTTCTGATGGTAGCTCTGAAGACTAGCAGCATAGTTAGGCATGACATGGAACCCTCTTCTTCTGTTCAGTTTTGCTTTCCTTATTATTAACAGTCAGTAATTCAATAAATAAAAATTCTTAAGTCAAATTTCCCATGGCTATTAGAATAAGACTGGAAGCGCAGAAATATGAAGAAAACTTGTATAACATTCACATGAGAAGAAAGACTCCAGTGATGGCCTGGATTTTAATCTTACTGTGCCCTTCCATTAAATAAAGCAAAAGGCCATGAGCACAGCTCTGAATTTTTCTCAGTCTCAGTGTCTTCTTGATCCATAAAAATGCAAGTGGAAAATAATGACTGCACAGTCTCAGCACAAGATAAAATAAAACCATGAAAATTGCTTTAGCACAACAGGTCTTTGGTGATTGTCAAAGAGTATTTAGTCTAATCCTGGATCTAGTAGCATGAGCTCAGTTTTGCATAAAAGACCCAGCTGGGTTTGCATCCTTGCTCTGCTATTTATTAGCTATTCATCTTTAGGCAAATCGCTTAGTCCAGAGGTTCTCAGATGTAACTGTGACACCTGTACTAAACTAACTGTGTAATAATAACTACTTGGTAAAAATTTAGCTTCCATTGCCCACCACCATGGGGCTGGTATCCAAGAGTGATGAGAGTTTTTCATACAAAAGGTCTGAGATGCAATTTCAATTTCTGTATTTTGTATATATTTCCCTAGCAAACATTAGAAACAACTGCCATCACCTTTTGAGCCTGCCTTGCTTACTTTTCTCTCGTTGCTGGAACAAAATACCTGACGCCCAAAATTAAGGAAGGAAAGGTTTATTTTGCTTACAGTTTGTGGAGGTTTCAGTCCATGCTTGGCAGATTACAAGGCAGAGTGGCACATGGCAGAAAGCTACAGCTCATGGCGCCAGAACACAGCAAAAGCAACAAGCACACCCACAAGGGAGGAAATGGCCAGAAGCACCCTCTTTCTCTCCCTTACATAT